>NC_092238.1:27571902-27686902 GCF_036320965.1 Panulirus ornatus | reverse complement strand
AGTCCTTTATTTATTTATACAGCAGAATCACAAGTACACAGCATCCATATTAAATGAGAACGACAGGTAAAGAAAAGAAAAAAGAGAAATAATCATGTCACTTTGAGGTCGGAAATTGAATTCGAGACAAACATTTATTAAATTCAGGGCCACCTCGTCGGAAAAGTCCCCAAACACCTTGAGAACTAGCAGGTCGAATCCCTGATAACAGAAATTACAGAATTCCTCATAAAAGGCAAGTTTTATGAGCTGGAAATTAACCACAATCAACCATCCAGCATCTCGACATTCTGGGGTCTGTGTACCACAGAATTGTCCATATTCAGAGCCCACGTAGACGAATGTATCAATTTTCCAATGAAAAACGGGAAGAGCATTGCGATCACTATTTTTTTTCTCACTGTAGTCCATAATTTCAAAGACACAGAGACACACCTATCTGAAGAAACCATGTAAGATCTAGATACTGAATGCTGAGTGGTCAGGTCTAACACACAGTGAATGCTAAAGATCCAATCGTCTTGTTTAATTAGGTAGACAAAAAGGGGAGTTGAATGGGAGGGATTCCTTTTAAGGGAACGATGGAGAGAGGGGATTCCACTGAAGTCAATGCCAGACGCTTCAGTCGCTAGTTATTAATATAATCCATCCCCATTCGAGGTAGATCAAGCGATAGATTAACTAAAGAGGCCAAGACTCCTTCCATACACACCTTGAATATTTTTGTGCCAAGATTTATTGAGATCAATCAGGGGATGAAACAGTTACTGATTATGGGGGAATCACAGTAAGGGGCCCACTGTGCCAAGTCTTGGCAAATCTCAGGGTGAGGCAAGACCCAGGGAGAGGCAAGACCCAGGGAGAGGCAAGACCCAGGGTGAGGCAAGACCCAGGGTGAGGCAAGACCCAGGGTGAGGCAAGACCCAGGGTGAAGCAAGACCCAGGGTGAAGCAAGACCAAGGGAGAGGCAAGACCCAGGGTGAGGCAAGACCCAGGGAGAGGCAAGACCCAGGGAGAGGCAAAACCCAAGGAGAGGCAAGACCTAGGGAGAGGCAAGACCCAGGGAGAAGCAAGACCCAGGGTGAGGCAAGACCCAGGGAGAGGCAAGACCCAGGGAGAAGCAAGACCCAGGGAGAGGCAAGACCCAGGTAAAACAACAGAGGATAAGACAAGAAGGAGGAGGAGGAGGAGGAGGATAAAAGAAAATTAGCACAAACATCATGTCGTGCTGGTATGGCCTTAATGGTGTACACATCCGGAAATCTGTTATGTTCTCTTATTTTTTCATCTGTTTACCTATTCCACTCACGCCCTCAGGAAATCTCATCACAAATCTATATCACAAAACATGACAAAGTAGAAAAAAAAAATCATCTGGACCTAGTTATTATCCCTACCATAATTCAAGTCAGCCGGTCTAGAAGATATATATATATATATATATATATATATATATATATATATATATATATATATATATATATATATATATATATGAATTGGTAAATGTTATCATAAATAAGAGGTATGCAAAACATCGACACAGGACTTCAATCCAGAGGTGATATACGGACCTGAACAGAACTGATAGCTTCAGTGTGTGGTTCGAATATGCCACAGGAAACGCTTCGTGGCTTCGACCCTGGCGCGAGTGAACCCCACAATTACTCATTATATATTGGTGTCTTTTCTTCCTTCGTATATCTATATTTGCTTAATGATTATACACGTGGTTTCTACTTATCAAATGAGTTATTCCATGTTTCGCTCAATGATTCCCTCGTCCTGTCGCGCGCTGCTCGTAAGGGCACTGTTGGCCCACAGCCGAGACATTCGGTGGAGTAATGTGTATAATTTTCCCCGGCAAATTTCCTCAATTTATGAGCCAGTTTGGAGAATACGAATGAAACTGGACTGTGTGGTGTTGTGATGTATTTTGATGAAGCAATTTTACCCGTACGCGTCGCCCTAGCGTGTGCGTGTGTGTGTCTGTGTGTGTGTGAGTCGTTGAAGCTTTTGTTTAGATGTACATGTAGCAAACAGTAAGTAAAGCTTGATTATTTACACCACACTTCCGGGCCGTCTCCTAAGCTGGTAAATCCGAGTAGAATTTGGGGACAACATAGTGACAGAAAAAAAGAATACGACCGTGTGGAGTCAATGTCGAATTCCGTAGTTATGAGATAGTCTTATGAGCTCTATGTACGGCGACATAACGATGCACTTATAATCCTTCACAGGAGCAATTTAGTGTTAACAATACGTGGTTTTTAACCCACTGGGAAAACAATATATTTTCCTGACAGGAGAAGTTTAGGGTAAGCTTACAGCTAATCGCACTTCAAAGTGATTTGTCATTCCACTGTCACCCCACTGACGAAGGGTTGTTGAACGCACCTGGTGGCGGTCAGTCATTCCACCCAGGCCTAATGACCTTCCTCATAGGTCGATGGCCGTAAAACCCAACGAACCAACCATTCCACTGTTACTCCACGGAGGAAGGGCTGGTGGTGACTGTGGGTTGAAGGTATGTAACAAGAGAACCCAGGACTTGGGAGACAGTTCTCTCGTCTCTTCAGCTAACTCGGTTGCTTCACTAAGCAACAGACAAAAGGTGTGCCACAGAGGAGAATACCCACTCTTCCCCCCTCTCAACCCACCTACGTCCGCTGTACCGCCCGTGTACCATAAATGCACAGGTACGATGAACAAATTGTATATAATTGCCGTTTTGTTCAGTTTGCGCTCTTGTCTTGTTGACTCCCCGTCGTTATGTTTAATGTCGGGGCATTAGTGTTGTAATGAGCATTTAGCGATGAGGGTGGAAGAGCTTCAGCCATTGAAGTTCACTGTAAGGGGTTTGTCAGGCGAATCTTAAGAGCCTAGGCCAGTTAAGTTTACATGTAAGGGTGTTAGGTGAACCTTTGAGCCCACGCCAGTTAAGTTTACCGGAGGGGCATTGGGTCAGTTCTTAAAACCTTTCCGTTTAAGCTCATCGTATTTCGATCTCACATCATCAAGGGGTTCGAAGCCTCTTTCCTTCCCCTACATGGCTAGGCCCACGTCACATCCCCAGCAGTGAGTGCTGGGGGTGTGAGTGAACGCATGGTAATGGACCCCGAGTGCTTATTTTCTTGAGCCAGCATCCGCGACCATCCTCCACTGGGTAAAAGCACAGAATGAAATAACTATCTTGATCACATTACGTATTTGGTCCGTCAACCGCATCTTAAACACACACACACACACACACACACACACACACAGACGACTCTAGATAATCATCTGTAGAGACAGGAGCTCTAGGACAATGACTGTAGGCTAGGAGTAGCGTCTAGAGATGAGGAAGAGCTGGTGGTGAGGGGGGAACACCAGGTCCTGGTACATAATGGCAGAAGGAAAGTTGGGAGGAACCACATCAGGGTGACACTCAAGTGTCGTCCTGGCGGTGTCAAAGCCTCTGGAAAGGTGGTGATGTTGACACCACGGGCAGATGGAGGAAGAGGTAGGCCACCTCAGCCTCTTCTCTAGTGACCGGCTGAAGTAGATCCGTTGGTCCAGCTCGGCCACCGGTGAGGTCATCAACCTCCTCCAACTCAGTGTCATGAGAGTCAGTTAGGTGCCATGTCCCTATACCTTCTTGTGGGGTCAACGCCTGATTTATCATTTTTCAGTTTCCTTGTATACCACGATCACGTTCACCTAATACACCTAAGAGACCACACCGTAATCACCCACACACCTGGATGACCCCACCGTGATCACCCACACACCTGGATGACCCCACCCTGATCACCCTCACACCTGGATGACCCCACCGTGATCACCCACACACCTGGATGACCCAACCGTGATCACCCACACACCCGCCTGACCCCCCCTACCACTGCAAATGACCTCAAATCCATCAGAAAACGTGGGGTCGAACCCATTTACCAGTGTGTCACCTAATTTACCTCCCCCTTCTCCCCCAGCGTTGAGATCCTTCCCTGCGCTTTTCCCACGTCCTACGAAGCCCTCTCGTACTCCTACGAAGTCATAGGCAAGACACACACACACACACACACACACACACACACTAACACCTTCTCCCTCCCTCACTCACTCTCTTCCTGCCGCACCTACCCCACTCCCTCAAATCACCATCTCAAAAGTCCAACCCTCTCTCACCTACCTCCTAGCCACGCATAACCTCCACCCTCGCCTCGGTGAATCACCCACTTCCCCGCCGCAGCGTACCTCCTGTTAACCTCCCACCATTTCTTCCCCCCTTTCTCCATCTTCCTCCATCTCCTCTCAAGACCCATAACTCAGTCTCGCAAGCCAGCCATTACCGCCCGGCTGATTCATAACTAAATCTCTGCTAGCAAGAACATGGCGTGTTGGGAAAGATGGCTTCCTCTTTGGCTCTCTTTTTCCCCCCCTTCCGTCGTCACGAATTAATCCATTATTCACACTGAGGGGGTCGCGCATGCAAGGGTCAAGGCTTTTTCCTTCTCCTGTCCGTAGACACGAGCCGTGGCTGGGTCACACCAGCTGAAGAAATGTGGTTGGTCTGGACAGAGTCACACCAGCAAAATCCCTCACGGCTGCGAGGGAGGTTTTTTTTTAGTCAAGGCTTATTGAGGGAGGAGGAGGAGGAGGAGGAGGAAAACGTTCTACCCAAATTAATTCTCTTGAGTACGACCTACACGATCCTCGAGTACGACCTGAAAGACTCCTGAGCACGAAAGTACGACCCCTCTTGGGTATTTTGAGGGTGGATGTGATCTTCTTTGTCTATGACCCACGATAGGGTCACATCAGGTGTTGAGTAAAGCACTGTCTGAGCCAATCTGGGAGGATGATAATGTTATCCTCGAAAATCTCAAGACATTCCGTTTCTGGTGATTATTTCTAAGGTTAACTATAGGTAATGATCGTCAACTTCATAGTCGTTCACGTCATAATCTGTCAGAGATTACCTGCTCCTCTGTCTGTAAACTTTCTTATCTTAAATGTCAAGTCAACAAACAACAGAGGAGCTCTTGATTTAATTTTCTCCATCTTTTTCTTACACTTTTTCCTTTTACTCCGGAGGTGGCCGTGATCTGGGTCGTCTTTTGCCTATGTTATGTCCATCATTTAAGCAACGAAGTGATTCAGGTACGTCACATATGGACTCACTTTTGCACAGGGAGGATATATCTTCTCATCTAAGTACGTCAGTAACTTATTTCTTCCTCTTTTGACTGGCGTATCTTGTATACAGGGACCGATATGGCCCAAGCAAAGCAAAGCCTCGAATCGAAGGTCAACTTGGGAGAAAGAATATTGAAAAAGACAAAAAGAAATTAATCAATGGCTCAGCAGGTGTTTGTAGCCTCACACCTCACTGGTAGAAAAGGTTAAAGGAATGGAGAAAGAGAAAGGACGAAGGAAAGTTAAAGTAGAAAAGGTTAAAGGAACAGAGAAAGAGAAAGGTCGAAGGAAAGTTAAAGTAGAAATGGTTAAAGGAACAGAGAAAGAGAAAGGTCGAAGAAAGTTAAAGTAGAAAAGGTTAAAGGAACAGAGAAAGAGAAAGGTCGAAGAAAGTTAAAGTAGAAAAGGTTAAAGGAACAGAGAAAGAGAAAGGTCGAAGAAAGTTAAAGTAGAAATGGTTAAAGGAACAGAGAAAGAGAAAGGTCGAAGAAAGTTAAAGTAGAAAAGGTTAAAGGAACAGAGAAAGAGAAAGGTCGAAGAAAGTTAAAGTAGAAAAGGTTAAAGGAACAGAGAAAGAGAAAGGTCGAAGAAAGTTAAAGTAGAAAAGGTTAAAGGAACAGAGAAAGAAGGACGAAAGTTAAAGTAACCAGTTAAAGTTACGTCCCGCAACTTCCAAGATTTACGACGCTAAATGTAATTTTTACCCCACCAAGAGTGGCGAGGTTTGGAATGCAATAAGACCCACTTCCTTTTTGTCTAAATGAATTCCCTTCAGGCTATGCTTTGATAGCCTCCAGGATGCGTTCTTGATGGCGAGAGAGATAGAGATAGATAGACAGATAGAAATCTCTTATAACTTTAAGAATATAGTGCCTCGTACTGAATCAACTCCCCCCCTGCAGCAAGTGTCTTCAAGCCGCCTCCGCCTTCGTACACGCCACTCAAATTAACGAACACCAAGAGCATGATTTCGAGAAGATAGGCTCATCAAGCCATGAGTGATTGCGAACGGGAAGAGACAACGATGCTTTCATGATTGGTCTCTCTCTCTCTCTCTCTCTCTCTCTCTCTCTCTCTCTCTCTCTCTCTCTCTCAACCGTCCAACAGGAGGAGGAGGAGGAGGAGGAGGAGAAAGAGTAGGAGTAGGAGGAGGAGGAGGAGGAGGAGGAATAGGAGGATCCTGATCTCGGTGCTGGGGGCGCCGTGTTATGAGCATGTATCCGCCTCTGGGTACGTGAGAGGCCTCACGTATTGCAGGGGTCTTGACGATAATATAGGGCGGAGGTGGTGGTGCTTGTTATTGTAAGCGTCCACACTTGTGGTGTAACTCTGGCTGTGGAAGACACACGGATGCTGTGGTAAGTGGATAGTCGTGCTGTGGTGGATATGGTGCTGTTGTATATAGATACTGGTATGGTGGTAGTGGTAAATACAGGCACTGTGGTAGATCCTGGAGCTGAGGTAGATAGATACTGGCGCTGTGGTGGACAGAAAAGAGTGCTGTGGGAGACAATAATGTTGTGGCAGACACTAGTGATGCGTAGACGTACACACACTAAAATGCTTTGCGTCGGAAAGTCACATTCCGTATATGACCACATGACGTATTCTTTCTCTTTCTTCATCGACGCAGAAACTCTTGGTCGCTCTCGTGTCAGCGACGTCGTTTGAAAGCGAAGAGACAGCGAAGAATAAGATACGTCCTTTCGATGAAGTTTCCTCGCTACGTCTTGTACACCCTTTTTTCCCGACTGTTCCATAATTACACAGATTACACTTCACCACCAGGGAACAAGCCTGTCCAGACACCCCCACGTATCTCATCACCACAGATCACTTCGAAGCAGAACGAGCCTCAAGGCCGTTGTCTCACAGCGACGCTTCGTTCCCGAGACGATGGCTCGAGGGAGGAGGAGCACAACATGCATGGCGAGGAGGGGTGGGGTCGTCTGTGGCCCTGGAGAAGAATGATCTTTAACACCTGAAGAAGGTGGTTCAAAGGCCTCTCGGTTGGTGGACGGAGTCGTACGAGATTCTCGACGCTGACGGGCCCCTTAACGACGTTGGTAGTTCAGAGGCCTCTACCTCGAACAACCAACCAACCAACTGGCTGGTGGTTCGAAGTCCACAGACAGAAGACTTGACATGAGGAGATAACCAGGAAAATCGCGAGCGCTCTCTCTCTCCTCTCTCTCTCTCTCTCTCTCTCTCTCTCTCTCTCTCTCTCTCTCTCTCTCTCTGTCTCAAATGCTCTCCGTCCGTTCCGAAATGGGGCACTTCGTTGACAGGAATGCCGGGCATGCATATTAGTTGCTAGTCTATGCGACGGGGTCCTGAATTTTAACGGCACGGTTTGCATATCTTCGTCCTCGATGCGCCGTGATCCGCCTCTTCTTAATTGGTGAGACCGAATCGAGTCAGCCACGTAAATCTTTATTCAAATAAGGATGCTTGTTTTTTTTTTTTTTTTGGGTCGTTCCAATGGCTCAACTCGGCTGCTCCCCCCAAAATGTTCGTAGGATCCATCTGGCCAAGAAGCAGCCACGGCGTCATGGCCCTTGCATAAAACGGATTCTAGAATGTTGATATAATCAGCATCAAGATCGTATCCGATCGTCTTTAGCGTCTGGCTCTCTCTCTCTCTCTCTCTCTCTCTCTCTCTCTCTCTCTCTCTCTCTCTCTCTCTCTCTCTCTCAAAACGCACTTACGGGTATTACATCCTTCGTGACGCTGGACAAACGCGTGTTGCGGGTACTGACATGTCCTTCGTTGCTGGCTGCTCTGAACATCTGAGAAAGATGATTCCTCTACAATCGCTTCGGTCAACTTTTACGTATTTACGTCATCCGAAAACCAGCATTTAAGACGCAAGCAGACACTGAGATTTACGAACGCAATTCACTGCTGAGACAACAGGAATACGACCTTGTAAACCCATTAAGCAAGGGGGGAAGGGGGTGGTGGTGGGGTGGAATTATGTAAATTGGTAAATGGTTTTAGGGGGAGAGGGAGGGAGAGGGAGGGAGAGGGAGGGAGGGGGCTGCGGTAAACCCACCATTTGTTAAAAGTCACAACGAGTTAATTTCTAGCCTTAGTTGTCATTTACTCTGTGCTTCGAATTCATATCATCACATCACACAAATCATCGTTTTTGCCGATACCAATCCGTCTCTATTTACCCCCCCTCCCAAAAGCCTGTGTGGGGGGAGGGGGGGAGGAGGGAGGATGAATCGCTCTGGTTCTCTAATTCATCATAATCATCACTGGTAGTCCGGTCATTACCATTCATTACTGTCGTCTTCGGTCGCCCCCCTCCCGCTCCTCTCCTCCTCCCTTCATCATCACATGTGTATTCATCGGAGTCATCCTCATTAGAGTCATCAGCTTCGCCACCGCTGGCAGTGCTCATGACGGACATTCATCACCGTTAACTACGGTCATCACGAGGAAAGAAAAAGAAGAGAATGTTATCATTCACCAATATCATACCACATCTCCGCAGCCTATGTTCAGCCTCACCACCACCGCTGCAATCGTATGTACAACATCTCATTATCCATCGCCTCTTATCGCAGTTATCTCCACGTTTGGTGGCTGGTTTATCGTCCCCTTGAAGAATTTGGGCCACAATTTTCACTTCCCTATGTAAGACTTGAGCCTCGCGCGCTGTGTGTGTGTGTGTGTGTGTGTGTGTGTGTGTGTGTGTGTGTGTGTGTGTGTGTGCACCCGCGAACAGCGTCTGCATGTGACCACAACAAGATATGATTGAGACGTGATTATTGTGTGCGATAATTCATTTGGGTTAAAATACTTTCCATGTATGTATGTATGTATGTATCTATCTATCTATCTATATATATATATATATATATATATATATATATATATATATATATATATATATATATATATATATATATGACGTATCAATTACTCGGTTAAACTACGATGAAAGTTATAATACAACTCTCAATACACACACGTCACAGATGACGTCATAAATCCCTACGTGACGTGTTCTATATATATATATATATATATATATATATATATATATATATATATATATATATATATATATATACATAAATTCTGGGGTTCGACTCCCAAAAGATTTATACCTCCATAAAATACAATATAATTCATGGGATTTATGTAGACACGTAAAGTCTGCAATCAGCAACGGTGGTTTATCAGCGCTAATCATCTACCTGAATGAAGACACCGGTCTAATTGGAAAGGAAGAGAAGTTTATTGGTAGTTCCCATTATCTTGGATGTAACGCGGTCACAAGCCCAGGTTGGCAGATATCACCGAGTTCTTCATTTCTTGGCCTTTTATTTTTGCGCCCCCCCCACACCCCTCCTTCCTTCCTTTTAACTGCGCAATTCATCCCCGGTGACGTTTCACAGCGATGATGACGCATGCGATGTTATCAGATATTCTAAGTATAAGTAACGGAACCTTCATTAAGGCATAGTGGATCCCTTTGCTTCAGTAAAGAGAAATAGTTTCAGATCCTTTCTTTCAGTCCTGCTATCAGCATTCCTCACCCCCCTTCTTCCCGAGGTCCTCAAGCGCTTCTTGCTCTTCTGACAGTGTGTAGAGCCAGAGCCGCGCCTTGTACTCGTGGTGTGATCTTACATGTGACAGAGCTAGAGGGTCAGTAATGGTAGATGATGGTTCGTTACGAAGATTTCCCTCGACGGAATCTCATCCCAAAGAGTCTCGGAAGGACCCAGTGGCCTGTTGCTGTTTCGAATTCCTTTTGCATTCCCAATGTCTGTATTCATTTGAGCGATGGCCCATACTTTGCTCTGGTGATTCGAGGTCGATGTGGATTACTATCACCAAAATCGATTACTTCTTGGACCCATCTTGAAAAGCGTTTTTCCAGACATCATGTACTGGGGTACCTCTCCCCCAACTTAAAATAATGTTACACATCATTTGCCACATTTCGAACCGTGTTAGCAATTTGCCCACGTCATTTCAGACAGTTCTATGATTATCATCATCGGATAATGTTATCATTCCTCTTCCTCTTATCATGTCTTCAGAGAAGTCAGGCACTTCATCTGTTCCGAGTTAATTCCACATCAGTTAAGTCCACTACGGAGAAAAAAAGAATAGAATCGGGACGAGGAATGAACCTTGTCGTACACTGTTATGACTCTTGGGAATTCGAGTATTCTGTTTCTTTCATTTAATAATTGTCCCTGTTAATAACACGGCCTTCATGCAATTACATGTTTCAGTAATAGAGCCATAAACTTTTATTTCGCCTAAAAATCTTTTCAAGTGGAATTTTGAAAGTATCAAGGGCTTATTAGAAGCCTGTAGAGATAACATTACATATCTCACTCAAAAAAATCTATTGAGTTTACGACACAGAGTGTACTGTATATATTCCTATGAGTCCACGGAGAAAATGAAACACGATAAATTCCCAAGTGCACTTTCGTGTAATAATCACATCATCAGGGGAGACACAAGAGAGAAATATAAGTCAGTTGATATACATCTAAGAGACGAAGCTAGGACGCCATTTAGTAAACATATATCGAGAGAGGAGAGAGAGAGAGAGAGAGAGAGAGAGAGAGAGAGAGAGAGAGAGAGAGAGAGAGAGAGAGAGAGAGGATTGTAGATTCATTTATATAAAGGATCCAGACGGCATCAGTACCCCGCCTCCGTATCATGTTTAGTGTTTGCTCCTTAAGCGTCATTTGCCATCGTTATTGCCATGAAACGTGTGTGTGTGTGTGTGTGTGTGTGTGTGTGTGTGGCGGTGGTAGGAAGAGATGGGGAACAAGCAAGCAATTTGAGGACAGTGTGTGTGTGTGTGTGTGTGTGTGTGTATCGCGCCCTGAACAAATATGGTGCCGGGGGGCAGTAAAATGATACACCCCCCCCTAGCTTGCGACGTCTCCAAACGACCAGTTCATGATCGTTAACTCCTCCACGTGTGATGCATAAAGACTCATGAGACATATAATGTAAAACTTAGGACAATAATACTTTTTTCCCTCGTAGATTTAACGACGGCGAACCATTAGAGACACTGATGGTATATGCTTATTGGTCTCTCCCCGTCGCCCCCCTCTCCACTCCCTCCACCTCAAAGCAGCTGATCCCTGTGCTGCTGTATGCACACAGGCAGCAGACGACCATTATCTCTGGTAATTAGAGAAACTCTTTGGACGTATGAAATGTCTGGATCGTGTAGCGCACAGGTAACGAGCGGGCGGAGCCAACACGGGGGTAATTACCGCCACAGTAATGACTATAAGGTTGGGCGATTCTGGTCAATATCAAGATGACGACTACACCAGGCCCCCCCCCCCCCTGGTCTTCTTAACCCCAGGACACACGACGTCAAATTCGTCTCCCCGAACTCCAAGCAACCATACGCGAGACCCGTCGTGTTAATCCCAGGAGAGACGACGTCAGAAGTCGTCGTGTTAATAATCCCAGGATAGACGACGTCAGGAACATCTTGTTAACCCTTAGGAAAGGCTAGGCGACAGCCGTTGTGTTAATCCTAGGACAGACACTCATCCATTTGACTCAAAGCAACATTCTTCTACCTTACTCAGGCTCTTCTTGCATCATTCGCTCACTCATCACGTACTCATCAACCAAGCCATCACCCATCATGACTCACTCACCAAACACTCATCGTGAACACACATCCACACCCTCGTCATACACTCATACGTACATTGTACATTCATCCACCATACACTCATCCATCATAGGCATCCCTTTTTTACACTCATCCACCATCCGCAATCCACAATAAGCTCATCCATCACACCCTTCCACGGAGCGTGACCTCATCTGTGGCAGGAGAAATAAGGAGGCGAGGTTGGGGAGGCGAGGGAGTGGGTTAAGGGAGGCGAGGGCGTGGGTTGGGGAGGTTGTGTGTGGCATGTAAGTAGGGGGGGTGGGAGGAGGCCTGGGATTGGGGGTGAAGCGGGGAGCTGAGAGGTTTATGGGATGTGACGAATCGGGATGGGGAGATTGTCTGTGCTCACAGCGTAAGTGTTTGTGCACGAAATCGTAATAATGATAATAATAATAATAATAATAATAATAATAATAATAATAATAACAATAACAACAATAATAATAACAACAATAATAATAATAATAATAATAATAATAATAATAATAATAACAACAACAACAACAATAATAATAACAATAATAATAATAATGATAATAATAATAATAATAATAATAATAATAATAATAATAACAACAATAAATCGTGGGTTTTTGGCCATCATTAACCTCTCTAAGATCTGTATATCCAGTACATACAACGTACTATTCTATTATACGATCTAATTCTGTCTCTATCATCCCGTCCACTGACGGAGATGTAGACAGCTCTGTCTCAGATAAAAAAAGATGAAACATAATCCAAAGTGCGAATATAATTTTTGACCCTCTCATTTGCATGAAGTGCACAATTTCACGCTGGACTCAGAGGTATTACATTTAATTATTATCTTATCTAGTCGTCCATAATTCCGGTCAGATTAATGTGAATGTCACAAATTATCTGACAACTGAAATTCAGGATTTTAGAAGCGAGTTTTCACGAGCAATTCATAAAAACATGAGTAATTTGCATGGTAAAAGTTTAGCGTATAATATGAAGCCTATTCTCTAATTATCTTCTGTGGAATATCCTCTCATATCCAAATATTTCTAAGTACGAATATTGTCCCTGAGTTACCGGAGGATGGAAGATTCTTTAACGTTTCTCTATAAAGAAAAAAACTGAGCGAATATCTCAGGTCTCCATCGAAGTGTACCGTAATGGTTGAGTCTAGCGTCATATTATTTCATCGCATTTCGGCTCGTGGATGAGAGACGTGAATACGACATCGCCTTTTTGTTCATCGATCCCCCTCTTTGTCCTGGCACGCAGCCGGCGTACAGACACACTACCATCTTCAGTCTCTTGTCACTCACCATGTGAAGCCACTATTACGCCACTCCGCTCCCTCCTCCCCTGAGGGCATCGGAGGGGGGAATGAAAACTTGAAAGAAAGATGGAAGCATTCCTTCCTTCCTCCTCCCCCCATCACGGTCTCGCGTCACTCACTCTTCTTCTAAAACTTGGCGTCAATGTTTACATTAGTCGATACCACCAACCTCCCCCTCGGCCTGCGATTGGTCCCCGCCGTGACCTGGGCTCCGCCCACTATCAATAACTACCAATCAGATGATTTATTGCTCCAGGGGCCTATACCATACTGGCCCAGATAAAAACAGAAAGTCCCTTTGATAAGTTTATGATGACGCATCGGGAGGTGGGATCATCGTAGGAGTGTCGCCCTTACCGGAGGGTTGTCTTAAGGGCTTCTCTCCCCTGCCTGCGTCAGGGGGTTTAAGTGTTGAAATAATGAACATCTGTCAACACTTCGAGTGTAACTGTCGGACCAACGGACGGATGGGGAATCGACCACGGGGTAACTGATTTACTTACTTACCTTCGCCCAAGATAATGTGTTCCATCTCAAAAGAGGAGGTGGAAGGGGAGGAGGGGATCGGGTCTCTCTCTCTCTCTCTCTCTCTCTCTCTCTCTCTCTCTCTCTCTCTCTCGTGTTGTGTGATGGTCGGGGGGCGCGGAGGAGTAGAGGGTGGGAGAAGAAGGGGAGGTGGGGTGCGTGCGGTGGAGGGTACAGAGAGGGGGAGGGTGGGGGTCTACTTACACAAAACTTTAATAAGAGATTTTTGCCTAAGGGTAGTGCCCCGAGAGAGAGAGAGAGAGAGAGAGAGAGAGAGAGAGAGAGAGAGAGAGAGAGAGAGAGAGAGAGAGAGAGAGTTCTGAGTGACTTGTAGGAGAAAATTTCACTCCTGCCCCACCTCCCCTGTGTTACCCTCATCATCGCCTTCTAGTAGAGTGTTACCGAAGACCGAGGGCGCTCCTATGCTGGTACACGATTGCCTAAGATTTCTCCTCGTCCTGGACTTGGCAACAGTGTTGGGTGATACGTGTGTGTGTGTGTGTGTGTGTGTGTGTGTGTGTGAGGGATTTCTGCCGCTCAAACCTCAGGTAGAAGTAGCAATAATCAACCGCATATCAGCCTACGCGGATGAAGTTCACTCACGTGTCTTCCGAGTGAAGCAAACAAGAGTACGAATCCGATACTGCTTCGAAGAATGTGAAACGCGAAGCTCCGAAATGACATCGAGGTGAACCCCTTTGGAATCGAGAAATTGTGGCTTTTTGAACGGGTCGTAATTTAACCACAGACACAATTTTTTTTTTTTTAAATCACCTGATTTTTTTCTATCAAAAAATTTAGTAGAAGAGTAAAGTCCCATTTGACATCTTGAGTTGTAGTCTGGTTGACCCCAAATCCATGGTTGAGATCGTAATTACGTCTTCTGTCACATGATTGGCTGTTGACTCGTCCAGTAACTGGTTGCAAGTGTGAAGAACATACAGAACTTCAACATTTTTTTTTTTATTGTAGGGAGCGTTTAAGAGATGGGGGCCTCCCATGAGTGTAAAATCCAACCCACCTCCCTCCTCCCATATGGTATAAATAGTCAACTGCACACACACACACACACACACACACACACACACACTGTCATAGACAGCAATCATCCGTAACACTTGTTGAACACTTCATGCTTCTCTCTCCCCCCCCTCCATCTGCTTGCATCAAAGGCAAGAACTCATAAAACTAAAGAGAAGCAAGGAAGGAGAATCATTACGTACACTTTGCATTCCTGAGTGACGTAATATATATATATATATATATATATATATATATATATATATATATATATATATATATATATATATATATATATATATATATATTAAAGGGTCATATTGGCTTTACATAGATTACCGGGTGAAAATACCGTATGCCAATGAACCTTATCGTACAGGGAACGTGCTAAAGGCGGATCTTTCCGGGGTGAGCGTTTCTCGCTGGGCTGGGCTGGGCTAGTCGGCTTAGGGACACGAGAGCGACGCCTCTACCACAGCCAAAAGTAATATCCGGCTTTTAATGAGTGGGTTCTGGGAGGGGGAAGAGTAAAACAACCCCTTAATCTCGTCTGTGGCAGCCGTGGCGGTGGTGGGTTTCCTCCCCTCACCTCCCCCCCCCCCCCATCCCTTTAAAGTGGCCCCCTTGATGCCTCTAACCCACACCCAAAAATGATACGTTTCAGGGAGAGATAATCGTTGGTGGAAGGGGGGTAAGGGGGGGGGGGAACGATAAAAGATATAAAAGTAATCCACCACTCTGGAAAAATATATGCTATTAACGTACAGACCTTGGAGGTTTCCGTAGCTCAAACAATGGCCATTACTGCCCATGAAGTTCTGGGATTACCCCCACAGCGTCTCCAGTCGCGCCCACGAATGAGTTACCGTACCATTAGGCTAACGAGTCATCGTAATATTACGAAAGCCAGGCAGTATTTACAGTACCCTAGTTGTTAATACAGGAGGGGAGGAGGGCGGTGGTGTAGAGGGAGGGGGGGACCGACCAACCATCTTCCTCTTTCTATCTGTAATGATCGTTGACCCGTTCCTAATGACAATACGATGCGTAGTTAAGGAGTACCATCAGTCAGGTGGGGTTTGATTGCTTATTGCCAGTTGTACCTGTTTACAGTTAAGTTGCTAGAAAATGGCCGATGACCTCGACACGGCAGGAGACGGCTGGGTCGATAGATCGGTAGATAGATATTACACACACAAAAAAAAGTTATCTGAAAAAAAATGACAAAAAACCAACAAATATGTGCACACATAAAACCAATCAGTCAAAGACAAACGAAAAGATAGACAGACAGACAAACCCACAAAAATTCACCTAGACTAAAAGAAAAAATAATTTTGTACCGTTTTTGCCGTTGAATCAAACGCCAGAGGCAAATGAGGAAGCCAGAAATCAGTGCCAAGAAAAAAAAAAGAAAGTCTTTCATTTCTATCACCTTATCCATAATTTGTCTGTCTGGCTGACACTAAGAAACGAATCCTACGGATCAGACACACACTCATCAGCCTGCGTCTCAAGAGTCGACGAGAATCAGGCGTTTATGAATATGGAATGAACGCCCCTGCATGATTCATGCTGGAGGAGGGGGCACGAGCATTCTTACAGGGACGCGGCTCATAGAGTGAATGGTAATGCCATAAGATTACCATACTCGTGTGTGTGTGTGTGTGTGTGTGTGTGTTACTAGAAGCCGCCGACATGGCTCGGGCGAGGAGAATATATTAATGGTCATGGTCATGTCGGCTGAAATGAGAAGTCAGGGGGTATGAGAGAGAGAGAGAGAGAGAGAGAGAGAGAGAGAGAGAGAGAGAGAGAGAGAGAGAGAGAGAATGTAGGTGTTTGTAGCCCTCTCTCTGAAAAGTGGAAAGGTTAGAGGAAGAGGGAAAGGAAAAAGCGAGGGAGGAGAATTTAACAGCTTGGGTGTTCGAAGAACAGATGGAGATCATTGCAATGGTCAACAATGTAATGATGACAATACTCGAAGCTTCGAACACTTGTTAACACAGTCCGAAGCTTCGAATATTATGTTTACAGGTGTTCGAAGGCTCCGAAGCTTCGAACACGTGCTAACACAGTTCGAAGCTTCGAATATTGAGTTTACAAGTGTTCGAAGGCTCCAGTAAGTATCCCTATTTGGCCTGCGGTGTCCGTGGCCTTGACATTAGCGCGTCCAGCTCCTCCCACCATCGGGGGGCGCGCCGTCGGGAGGAGGAGGAGGAGGAGGAATAGGAGAGAGGAGGGAGAGAGAGAGCAATGTATCCCGAGGGTCACGACTTCGGCCGAATAAATCTCCCAATTAAGAGATGATCCTCGAGGGTTCCTGACTGTCGTCTCGTTGAGACATGAGTCATCGTAATGCTTTCCTCCTCGTTGGAGCATGACGCGCAGCTCACCACGTGTGTGCCGTTTTGGGAACGGGATTAATCTACCTAATGACACGCACGATCGGTGACCGTGATTCTCGCGCGGGACCAAGTCCGTCCGGATGTGGTCGAGTCCTGGTGGCGCGGCAGGCGGCCCACAGCCAGTCCCAGCTGTTCATCCTTTCCCTGTGGGGACCGGTCGATGAATGGATGGATGTGTGTGTGTGTGTGTGAAAGAGAGAGAGAGAGAGAGAGAGAGAGAGAGAGAGAGAGAGAGAGAGAGAGAGAGAGAGAGAGAGAGAGATGTTTTTGCCCAATGTAGTTCGTGCTAGAGATCTGTGTGTACCATCAAAACACACATACACACGTTCACAAGACTACAATTGTTAACATCTGTAACGTGTGTGTGTGTGTGTGTTTGTGTGTGTGTGTGTGTGTCTGTGTGTGTATGTGTGTGTGTGTGTATGTATATGTGTGTGTGTGTGTGTGTGTGTGTGTGTGTGTGTGTGTGTGTGTGTGTGTGTGTGTGTGTGTGTGTGTGTGCGTCACACATATAACGACTCAAGAACTTGTTGCCACTAGCATCCAGTCCCCCCCAAGTCACCATGACCTCACATATCATAAAAGGTCACTGGGGGATAATTGGCCTCTATGGGCCACTTTTGTCTGTCGGTCTCGGGCTGTCAAATCCCTAATTATCCCACGCCAGCTGTCAAAACATACTGTGGGTGACATCTGTCAAGAGTGGAGGAGGAGGAGGAGGGAGGGTGGTGGGGTGGGATGGAGGGGGTCACGTCTCGCGGCAAAGAAACCCCGGCGTAAGACCACCGCCAAACACGAACCTCTGTACTAATTAGAAGTGATCTCTTTAATCTCGTCTTCGTTACGTACCTCCCCCTCCACCATCTCTCTCTCTCTCTCTCTCTCTCTCTCTCTCTCTCTCTCTCTCTCTCTCTCTCTCTCTCTCCTTCTATGAAAACTGATACGGGCCCATGGATCATAGTCAACATGCTTAGTACACTAAACTGTTCTATCGAAGTTAAAAAAGAAAAGAGAAACATTTCATGTGATGTTAAGCTGAGATGGTGTACGACCAGTTGAAGGCTGCCTCACTACGACTCATGCTCACTTCACTGCCAACACCAGGAGGTGACATACGACAAAAATTTTCCCACAAGAATGCAATAGGAACAAGGATCCAAATGCACACAGGTGACGCAAACGCCGAAAAAGACGTTTTACAACCATAGACGAACAAGAAGAGAACACTTCTCTGTGCTGACCCAGTCGATGCTGCTAAACGTACGAACGAAGCAAGAAAACGAGTTAAAAAAGAAAAAAAAAAAACAGATCATCTGAAAGAAGAGAGACTGGAATCTAAAAATGATAAAATCGTTTATAATAGTTTATGGGCGAAAGCGTCAAACCCAGAACAAAAAAAATTATAAATCTTTCGTCCCATTTTCTAACACGTGGAAAAACTTGCTCTTGGATCTGCAATCTTTTTTTTTTTCTTATCTAAATCCAATGATGCTTTCGGTGTGAAGCATCTAGTATCAATCGCAAAATCTACTAATAACGCCAAACAGATATTTTACTTCTTATCAGGTCTTATCGTAAGTGCCTTGACCAGTGATAACATTGCTGTGTACTGATATACCACAAATACTACAGAAAACCATCGTATATCCCAAGAAAAACGAAGATATTCATATCACAGAATCAGATAAAACTCGTCAGATTTTGATTTCCTATCAGAAATATATATATATATATATATATATATATATATATATATATATATATATATATATATATATATATATATATATATATGTTGGGGAGAGGGGTCGAAACGAAAAAGGGGAAACCAAACTGGAGATGGAAGGATAGAGTGCACTGGAACTATGTGATATACAGGGGTCGACGTGCAGAATGTGGACTGCACCAGGGCGTGTGAAGCAACCACGTCCCACAGATGAACCTGTCGTTTCTCGTGAGAAAAATATAACCTCGAGATGCTCCATGAATCTCTGGCATCATGATCGAGTTGCGAAGGGCAATGACACGGGTCTGTTCTTCCCAGCGTCGGCTTCCGCGGCTGGTCCAGCCAGGCGCGCATGTCAGCACCCTGGTCGGACAAGGAGTGGGCGTGTGTTCTACCCATGTACTGGTCGGGTAGACTTCCTCTTTTACACCGAGTTTAAGTTACGTGCCACAGAGACTCGTCCGCTTCCATGAGCAACGAAGCCAAGACTCTCCACTGGTATGCTTATACATCTGGTACTCTGCCTTTGCAATTGCCAACCTTTTCTTCAACTTTTTTCAAGGAAACTGCATCTTCTCCAGTAGCGTCAAGGCCAGACCACCTCACTTTTGCACCTTGGGTTAGTGTGGGTTGTGTATCTATGTTACACTGTTCTCTCAGATGGACTGGGAACGTATCCATGTACACAGACAGGATCATGTATGCATCTCAAAGGATGTGTATGTTCAGGTACACGATTGCCTCAGAGATGTGTGTCGATGGGTGCAGTTGGTAGCGGTGCACACCTGGGATCATACGACCAAAATCAAAGGCGAATCTGACGAGGAACCCCATTTCTTGTCCCAGAAATACTTACTAAACCGACCTTTTTTTTTTTTCTTCTCCACTAATTCTAAAACACACTGAATGTCTCTGTAAACGCATTTCTGTACAAAAAAAAGAAAAACACGAGATTCTTCACTAAACAGGGTGTTATTCTTAACACGGAGATCATGACGACAGAGAATGTGATGAAAAATCTTCGAGATATTATTTGAAACGAAATCATCCAGTCACTGGGTGGAAATAGAGAGCATTGCTCATGATTAAAGGAAAAAAAGAAAAAGTCGAAATAGTCGAATTGATTAAAGAGAAGCGTGTGACACGCCAAGGAAGGAAGGACCTCAGACCTGAAGTTATCAACCCCCTAACCTGGGAAGGATCATTACTATCTTAATCAATACACGAAGGTCTCACAGAGCATTAGGAATCTCGGTGAACATATATATATATATATATATATATATATATATATATATATATATATATATATTATCCCTGGGGATAGGGGATTAAGAATACTTCCCACGTATTCCCTGCGTGTCGTAGAAGGCGACTATATATATATATATATATCTTATCTTTTCTTTTCTTTCAAACATATATATATATATATATATATATATATATATATATATATATATATATATATATATATATATATATATATATATATATATTAGGAAGAGATGGACACAGGATCAGGAAACACTACCCCTTAATCAAAACCATTCCAGTCTACTGTACAAGTGAATTAAAAGACTGTAGGTCCAGACCATCATGAACCTTTGGATATTTTGAAACTTCTCTTCCAAAAAACTATTTCACTCGCTACTCCACGTATATGTACATGCAGACACAAGAGATGGGGGTCGCCCTACGAGTATAAAACTCCCACCCTGTACAGTACAAAGAGGTAAATATATACAATCAAGTACACTATGAGTGGCGGATCACCTCCTTACATATTACATGTAACTAAGCGAAGCAGTGCATTCGACATTATGTGACTCTGAGAGATGATCTTTTCCCAATATGATCTACGTCATCCTTTGGCCATTCTCCTTTCTTTTTCCCTGCAATACCTCGAACCCTCGTGCTCAATGACCCAAGTGAAGAGATAAGATGATGGCGTCGGATCGAATCTCTCTCTCTCTCTCTCTCTCTCTCTCTCTCTCTCTCTCTCTCTCTCTCTCTCTCTCTCTTTCCTCCCATGTTGAAGATATCATCTGATTTTTCTGTAACGCTTCGGTAAATTTTTTTCTTTCTCTTTCACGCTGAAGGTTCTAGTCACGGCGGGAAAAGTCGTCATCGGGAAGCGTCACACCTCGAATGAAGCACGAACGAAACGAAAGAAACATTGAAGTAAGGAATGAAGAAGAAGAACATTGAAGAAGAAGAAGAAGAAGAAGAAGAAGAAGAAGAAGAAGAGAAAGAAGAAGAAGAAGGAGGAGGAGAAGGAGAAGACAGTGAAGAAGAAGAAGAAGAAGAAGAAGAAGGAGGAGGAGGAGGAGGAGGAGAAGACAGTGAAGAAGAAGAAGACGAAGAAGAAGAAATCCAGATTTTTTTTTTTTTTAAGAACGTGTACAAGTTTTGGACTAAATGACATGTTTGGTTCCTCTCAAATGCATCAATAAAGATCTGTCATCGGACTATGGATCAATCATCCAAACCCCGGCCCGCAATAATTCAGTTCTTGAGCTCGGCGGTCCACAGTTATCCATCCAGCGGTTACATGGGCTGCAGCCCGGGTCTGTGGACCGTAAGCAGCCCTCTGGACCGCAAGCAGCCCTCTGGACCGCAAGCAGCCCTCTGGACCGCAAGCAGCCCTCTGGACCGCAAGCAGCCCTCTGGACCGCGGCTGACTCTTGAGGCCCCCACGGCCAACCCTGTGAACCAGAGCCAACCCGCTGGACCGCAGGAAGTCCTCTGGACCGCGGGCGGTCCACCCCGTCGCGAGGAACCTCTCGCCGAGTACAAGATATTAATATTCTTTTCTCCTCTGGACTGAGTATGTCTTCTCGACCCACCACCTTCGGGCCATGGACCACTCCTCACACTCCGCCCGGCGCCCTCGTGCCAGAATAGTTCACGTGCGTAAGGGGATGTGCTTTTCAAAATGCTTCGCGTTCCGTCGTCTCGTGTATATGGGCGTTAGTGATACATTGAGGAAGCCCCTGAGGATGAGGAGAAAGAGAAGAAGGAGGAGGAGGAGGAGGAAGAGACAGGGTGCCCCGGGAGGGCGTTGTGATGTGATGAGACGCCAGTTAAAAATCAATTTTCCTCGATACCTCTTGAAAGGCCAGGGAGGGAGGGAGGTGGCTGGCGTCGCCCCATCTTGAAAGGGAGGAAGGAGGGAGTTGGTTACTATAAGGATCCTTAGGATACCATGGGAGAGACGGGAGCGAGTCACTCCCATCAAACCCTCACACACAAACACACACACACACACACACACACACACACACACACACGTCTCCTCCCAGCATCATCGTAGCAAACTGCCTCAGGCTTGTTAGTGGGAGATGGTTTAACCCACGACGAAGAGGAGGAACGTATCAGATGAGGACGCTAAAGGACGGGATGGATGAACGTGGGCATCTGCTGGGGGACTACACAACGCTTATTCTGCCGGCTGCTTACGTTGCCGACCACCAGCAGCAGCAGCTGCGTGCCGACCTGAAGGAGACGATAGAAGGATGTCATTTCAACGCCTCTGGCCTGAAATGGTGACGTTTCAGAAGACCCTGGCCAAATACATCTACCCTTGACTCCTTTTCTAGGGCTCCATCGCAGCTCCTTCGAGGCTGCGCTCCACTCGATGAGCAGGGTAAGGCGGGTTACTTTATGGCGGGATATGTCCTAAACGACTGTGTTCTCGTCTTTTATGATACAGCCTCCTCGAAGGTGATTTTTCGCTCTCGGTTCGACCGCATGCAGACAGGAGGAGTCCGGTAACACCTAAACAATCTTAAGATAGTTTAGACATGAGGTAAGCTCCACAAGTTATCTTGGGACTATGACACTGTGTCTTATTCATAAGACATAATGAAAGATAATCAATGTGATTACGGTAATCACGAGTGTATGATTATCTACATAATGAAGGTAACTACACACGGTTTATTTACAACATGCACGTCACTTTACGCGAGGCATGGTGATTTACAAGATAAGCCATCATGACTGGGTACTCATTTACAAGATAAATAACCACGTTTACTTAAATTTACAGACTAAATAACTAGGATGGCATGCTCATTTACATGGTAAACAGCATGAGGGTACACTCATTTACAAGACAAACAACCATGAATGTACACTAGTTTTTTTTTACAAAGTTGATATCCATTAGTTTACATATTTACAAGCAAATGTAAACTAATTTACATAAAAGGCAAGCAAGACTGTACTTTTTTACAAGACAAACGACCACAGTTGCGTCTACTGATTTACAAACTAAACAAGTGAGAGTAAGACCAATTTACAAGGTAAACCATCACGAGCGTAAATCGCGCCTCAGTTCGTCACCACAAACCCCAAACGCAGATAACAGTTGACAAGCACACATCAAATCCCTCGTTAGCAACCGTAATGGAGTTTGAGATATTCTTAACACACCTCAAAAAGAGGATTAGGATATTCCCTTAAAGATATTCGAATCCCATCTGGGGGATTGATTCAAAGGCAGAGGATTAAGCAAAGAAATCCTGATATGGATTGGAGGATTTGGGATTTCCTGTACGAATCAGGGTCCCTTCTGCTCGTCTAATCCTCGTCGAGATTGCAATCCCATGATCTGAAATTCATCACAGAATTTTGAGATTCGTATCTAAGTCTTCTGAGTTTACCAGAGCAAGATTAACCCGAAATACTAATCTTCTTTTGGTCATAATTCAGGTACAACTAGAGAAATCTAGAATGGGGTCTCTAGATATCGTATCTAGAGGGACAACTAGCACTAGACAAGACAGGGTTCCTTAGCTGTTTGCCCTAGGGTTCCTTAGCTCTCCCTTCCAAAGGCTTCCTCAGATCTCCCTTCCAAGGGCTCCTCAGATCTCCCTTTCAAGGGCTCCTCAGATCTCCCTTCCAAGGGTTCCTTAGTTCTCCTCCCTTCCAAGGGTTCCTCAGTTCTTCCTTCCAAGGGCTCCTCAGATCTCCCTTTCAAGGGCTCCTCAGATCTCCCTTCCAAGGGTTCCTTAGTTCTCCTCCCTTCCAAGGGTTCCTCAGTTCTTCCTTCCAAGGGCTCCTCAGATCTCCCTTTCAAGGGCTCCTCAGTTCTCCTTCCTTCCAAGGGTTCCTCAGTTTTCCTCCCTTCCAAGGGTTCCTTAGTTCTCCCTTTACCAAGGGTCCATTAACTCTCGTCCCCCAGGAGTCCTTAGCTCTCCCTCCCTCCCTCCCTGGCCTCTCCATCCTCCCACAGGTGACCACAGACCCAGGGCACCACAGGAACATTCCTCCGCTCAAAGATGACTCCACGAACCAAATATGAAAGAAAAAAATAAAATGTAAAAAATACTTTTAATAGATAATTAATCTCGCATATTCTGTCTGAGACTTTTTCTTTCTTTTTTTTTTCGTCGGCGCATAATTCATAATGCCTGGGGTCACCTCCTGTCGCCACCGCCCCGCTTACGCTGGGCTGATTTGCTTAATCCCAGGTGAGGGGGAGGAGGAGGGTGGGGATTGGGGAAGGCTTGGAGAGGGATTGGGGAAGGGAGGTGAGAGGAGGAGGAGGAGGAGGAGGAGGAGAGAAGAGAGAGAGAGAGAGAGAGAGAGAGAGAGAGAGAGAGAGAGAGAGAGAGAGAGAGAGAGAGAGAGAGTGTGTGTGTGTGTGTGTGTGTGCGCCAATTAGGGGAGGGGGACTGGTGAGGGTTGAGGAGAGGAGTAGGAGGAGGAGGAGGGAAATAGTACGCAATTGAGGAAGGCGATTGGTGAAGACTTGAGAAGGGATTGGGAAAGGGAGGTAGAAACAGAGGAGGGCGATAGTGGGCAAATAGGGGAAGAGGGGGATTGGTGAAGTCTTGGGGAGGGGGGCTTTCAGTTGGGAGGGAAGGTGGGAAGGGAGACGAAGCGGGAGGGAGATAAGCAGGTAAACTGGGGGAGGGTGGTAGACATGAGACTGTGAGGAAGAAGATAGAGGACAAAATGAGGCGAGTTACAATGAGGAGGTGAGTTACAATGAGGAGGTGAGTTACAATGAGGAGGCGAGTTACAATGAGGAGGCGAGTTACAATGAGGAGGTGAGTTACAATGAGGAGGTGAGTTACAATGAGGAGGCGAGTTACAATGAGGAGGTGAGTTACAATGAGGAGGTGAGTTACAATGAGGAGGTGAGTTACAATGAGGAGGCGAGTTACAATGAGGAAATAGGAAGGTAAGACTTGACGTGTTAGGATGAAGCACAAACTAATGGCGGAGTGGGAGATAAGGTGGTGAGGTAGGTTGGTTAAAGGGGGAGAGAGAGAAAGAGAGAGATAATGGGGGAGAGAGGATGGCAGAATCGAAGAGATATGACGTAATATGATGAAGAACGATGATTTTGGAGAGAGAGAGAGAGAGAGAGAGAGAGAGAGAGAGAGAGAGAGAGAGAGAGAGAGAGAGAGAGAGAGAAATCTAATCGTTTAGAAGACGCTGCTGGACGGAACAACCCTTGCCTCTCCAATATACAAGCAACAACACGAGCATTTCAACAACTCACAACTGGTGCATGTTAATCACCGACCCCATTTCTGACCTCATCCGACCTGTCGTCACCCGGTAACAAGACCCCACACACTTTACTCAGATAAATGAATATATATAAATATATATATATATATATATATATATATATATATATATATATATATATATATATATATATATATATATATATATATACATTTCTGCGACAATTCTTTCTTTTACCTTGTGGTATGATCACCGTGGGAACATTGAATCCAGCGTGGGAATACTGGCATCACCGTGGGAAACATTGCCATCCGACGTGCAACCACGGTTCATTCAGGTGGACATGATGAATGAAAATCATTCCTAAAGACACTGTGTTATTTACGAGAATACCCTTCCGGTGTTTACATTGTAAATGACTATTTACCTCTGCCTGTGTCACTGTATCATATACTGATATTAGAATTATTATCGTACGATATATATATATATATATATATATATATATATATATATATATATATATATATATATAAGACGTCTTCGGTTCAATACACTGGGAGGTCGAGAAGGGTCAAAGATCAGTGGCCGGGTTCACGTGTTCTGTACCTGTGTGTCTGTGTGACGGTGAATGTGACGGGTGAAAATTCTGTGCAGAGGAAGGAACCCCCAGTGCTTGCTGTTGCTTGTGGGATGCCATGGAGCATGAACCAATTTGTGTGTGTGTGTGTGTGTGTGTGTGTGTGTGTGTGTGTGTGTGTGTGTGTGTTCTCTCCATAACATCGTAAACCCAATGACCGAGCCGCACCACACTTCCCGATCACCACCCTCTGTCTTCCAGCATCACCCCAGATCACCTATGAGAACTTCCTCAACCTCTTTCCCCTCCACCCCCCAAAGCAGAAGCAAAGACCCCCCTCCTCCCCCCTCGCATCATCCCCCCTCCCTAGCTGCTGGCTGCAGCTCGGGGGACACGAGAGAGAGAGAGAGAGAGAGAGAGAGAGAGAGAGAGAGAGAGAGAGAGAGAGAGAGAGAGAGAGAGCCACTCCGCTCCATCATGATCATGTTACGCCACCAGCCAACACGGCGTGGTAGGTTGGTGGCTTGTCCCGGAATTATCATTAGCCAGGGTGGAGATGTTGGAGGAGGAGGGAGGGAGGGAGGGAGGGGGAAGGGGGAGTGTCTCACACAGCGACGCCTTCATGCTTGCTCTTCCGGCCCCCCAGCTCCCCCCCCCCCCACAACCCCCTCCCCCCACCAGTGGCTCTCTGTCTGGCTCTCCTGCTGGGCTGGGCGGCTCTTGGGTTGTGTACTTCTGCTGGCAGGACCTTCTGCTTGGCTGTATCTTCTGCTGGCAGGTCCTTCTGCTTGGGTTGTGTCTTCTGCTGGCAGGTCCTTCTGCTTGGGTGGTGTCTTCTGCTGGCAGGACCTTCTGCTTGGGTGGTGTCTTCTGCTGGCAGGACCTTCTGCTTGGCTGTATCTCCTACTCTTTCGTTGCATCTCAACCGTTCTTCTGCCTGCTTGTCATCTGCTTGTGGCTACTGCTGGGTCGACGATACACCTGCTGACGTATTCCCTCTCGTCTCTGCTTGTGATACTGAAGGTCGGTTCTCCTGATGAATTCCATACGCTTGTGAGTCATAATGGATGGAATATATATATCTCAACCGATGCATAATTCTCTCATTTCAGGCTGTATCTGTCTGCTGATGATTCCTTCCCTCTTAATCTACTTTGTGTGTGTGTGTGTGTGTGTGTGTGTGTGTGTGTGTGTGTGTGTATGTGTGTGTGTGTATGTGTGTGTGTATGTGTGTGTGTGTATGTGTGTGTGTGTATGTGTGTGTGTGTGTGTGTGTGTGTGTGTGTGTGTTATTCCACTGGGAGTTATTTCCACCTGTATCAAATCTTTCTCCTTGAATACATTCCTTCACATCTGAATCTTACAAAGCAGAACAAAATCGGGCTGAAACCGATATATATATAAAATACCCAAGAGTATATTTTGAGTCAACCCACATATCGGGACTGAAGCCGATAAGGGGTAATATCTAACGTTACATTTTGCAATGAATTCATATAACTTAAACCACTGGAATAACACGACTCAAGCAGTTAGGAATATGTGGTAAATACGATACCACAACAGAACTATGATTGTAACATAAACAGTGATCTTAAAGGTAAAGAACGGCACTGTAAAGTATTTACAAGATTAACAGAAACAAATGAGACTCACACGAGTATTGTGCGACCTGATATAGTCCGCGAATAGAAGATTACAGTGTTATATTTGATGTATTAAAGATCACTAAAGATGCATTATGACTGGTAGACTAAAGATAATAAAGTCCAGTAAAGATGCATAACACGACAGATGGAAGGTATTAAAGACTCAATAAAACTATAAGAACAGCGGATCTAAGGTTCGAATAACTGATAAAGGACTTCGAGGGATTTCGTCTTCATCTACGAAACAATGAAAGATGAAAACCTTCATTCATTTTCTTTTCACACTAAACTTCTTTTTCCAATACATGACCAACCGATAGTCACACACACATCCTTCGGTGTATGGAAATCATGACTAAATGCCCGAACGGTCTCGTGCAGAACCATGGATGAATGAAATGTATAAAAAGGAACATCACTTGGACGAGTGTGGAATGAAAGAGGCTAAAAAGAAAAAGGAGTCCGGTGATAATTGCTGACGTTTAAACACGTCGTTAAATCACACTTGGCTCTGTATCCTCCCCCCCCCACCCCCACCCCCCATGGCTCTGCTTGAGTGTGGCTCCCGGCTTCATACGGCTCTGTGTGTGTGTGTGTGTGTGTGTGTGTGTGTGTGTGTGTGTGTGTGTGTGTGTCGCACTCTGTTTCTGTCTCTCTGTTTGTCTGGTTCATCTGTCTGTTAATCTGTCTTAGCGTCTGTCTGTCTGTCTGTCTCTCTCTCTCTCTCTCTCTCTCTCTCTCTCTCTCTCTCTCTCTCTCTCTCTCTCCTCCCTCGTCCGCTCCCCAGCCCAGGGAGTAACACGACCCTCGCCGCTGCCTCCCGTCCCACTCCCAACCACGACTCGCCACTCAACTCATACCCCTCTTTCCCCTCCTCTCTTACCCCTCCCCTTCCTCCCTCCCTCACTCACTCTCTCTCTTTCTTTCTCCTTCTCTTTTTTCCCCTCTACGTAATCTGCACCTCCCCTGCCATCTCGCTGCAGATCTGTCTCCATTCGTCCAAAAAGTGGCACCTCGCTAATTGTGGCTTATGACAGAGCACCCCCGCCTCTCCCATCATCCAACCCCCCTCTCTCTCCCTCCCTACCTAGAGAGAGAGAGAGAGAGAGAGAGAGAGAGAGAGAGAGAGAGAGAGAGAGAGAGAGAGAGAGAGAGAGAGAGAGAGAGACGCCCTCCCTTCTCACCTACAGCCAAGCAACTTGTCACGTGCTATGCTCCACCTGTACCCACGGTGATTTACGGGGTTTGGTGGAGGAGGTGATGTCTTATGTGTGTGTGGGGGGGGGGTGTCAGAGAGAGAGAGAGAGAGAGAGAGAGAGAGAGAGAGAGAGAGAGAGAGAGAGAGAGAGAGAGAGAGAGAGAGAGAGGGATATCTATGTTGGTGAAGAGAATTCCCATGGCACTCGTATGCCATGCATATTCGCGAAAACTTTGCAAATCTCTCGCTCTCTCCTCGAACCAGTCAATCGTGTGTGTGTGTGTGTGTGTGTGTGTGTGTGTGTGTGTGTGTGCGTCTTTCTCGTGCATGCCGGTCAGACACTTCCCTTGGTGCATGCCAGTCATATATATCTCGTGGTGCTCATCATTCACGAAGAATTTTCCCTCGGTATTTGTTTCTCATAGACGAAGTCTTCATCATCAATCACTGACAGTAATGGTCGCTTCACTAACAGCAGTTAGCGACCGGTTGATATATCGCTGTTTGAGGCAACGCAGGAGAAAATTGATATACGATTCTTTCAGTATAAAAGAAAGAAAAAAAAAATGGTACACGACAACTATCTTAATATAGAAAAGTTATATGCGAATATTTTAGTGCAGGAAAATGATATATTTCAGTATAGAAAGATGATATACGAATATTTCAAATCAGAAATAAGTAATTCTTTTTTAGTATTTTGGGTCTACAAGAATCAATATGCAACGTAAGTGTAAAATACATATTCTTTTTAACTCGGGACAATTCCACGGTAACGGGACATTGACTTTCGATGGAAAATAAATTTTTATAAAATCGACTCAAAAAAAAATCTGAGATTGTGAGTAGATTTGCTGTGAGTAATGAGGAACTTCGTGCCTTAGCAAGGTTGTCTCCACCTGTGGCGGTGGCGGCGGCGGAGGAGGAGGAACTCAGACGCCGAAGACTTCCCAAATCTCAGAGAGAGAGAGAGAGAGAGAGAGAGAGAGAGAGAGATTCATAAGACCTCCTTGACCCTAAGGAGAACAGCGGACACCTGTAACGGCCTCGGGTAAGTGTTATGGAAACCGTGATTCAGACCCGAGAATAGCCGGGCGATGATGGCTTCAAACTGAAGTCTTCTGTCTCTTGCAAGGTCGCGCTCGCTTCCCTTCCTGCTCAGCTCAGCGGACCTCTCTCTCTCTCTCTCTCCTCTCTCTCTCTCTCTCTCTCTCTCTCTCTCTCTCTCTCTCTCTCTCTCTCTCGCTCTCGCTCTTTCTTAACACTGCTACTATTTCTGAACGGGACAAGAGTCTTGGAGAGGGAAGATCTGGGGAGAGATAGAGGGAAGGGATGGTCTGGGCGAGATGTAGGGAAGGTGGGGAGGGAGGGAGGAGGTAAGGTTTAAGACTATATGGTCGCAGGGTTGGCGAAGAATGGATGAAAGTAAGAGTGAGGATGCCATTGTCTCGTGTGGACACTGACAAGTGTGTGGCTGGGATCCGTGGTGTCATCGAGATGTTGCTGTGATGTTTGCCTGAACCTCACCCTCCTCCTCCCGCTCCCTCTCCCTCTCGTATAGGCTTTGTCGTCCCTCCCTCATCTATACAGTCCTGTTCCTCCTTCAGGTCCTCTCTCTCTCTCTCTCTCTCTCTCTCTCTTGCGTCGTGTCTGACATCCCTCTCTTCCAAGTTCTACACTTCACTTCACTTCCCGTCTCACTTTCAGGTCCTTCTTCTCCCTCGGGTGTGTGTGTGTGTGTGTGTGTGTGTGTGTGTGTGTGTGTGTTGAGGGTGGGTCTGCCTCATCCAAGCCTCGTTCCACCAAGGTTCCGTTTATGTATCCCATGTCCTGTTCCTCTCCCTCAGATCCTCTTTCCTTCAGGTCTTTTAAACACTTCAGGTCATGTTTCTCCACCGTGACCTTTTTTCATCCCTTCAGGACCTGTTTGTCCATCATGGTTTGTTCCTTTCCACCTATTCTTTCCCCACTTCCTTTTTCACGTTCTATTTGTCATCATTTTTCTCCGATGAGAAAAATCATGGTGCGACGGGTATGAACTCCAACTGTGTATCCACACATTACTTGCCTTCTTTTCTATAACGTCTTCAAGTCTATCTTATACAAGTTCGTAGTGTCCACCAGTCGGATCTACTGCTCTTGAATCTACAACCCAAGGATCCACTGCTCTTCATTCAGTTTCTGGTCAGTTTCTCTTGGATCCACTGTCTGTATATTCGAGGTTCTTTGGCTCCGTTCCGGGGGAAAATGCAGGAGAGACAGTGTCAAAGGTTCCGATGATTATGAACTGAATACAAGAACTCCAATCCAATCATGAAAGTGGAAGGGAAACAGGAGCGCAGAGGCCATCAGCAGAGAGAGAGAGAGAGAGAGAGAGAGAGAGAGAGAGAGAGAGAGAGAGAGAGAGAGAGAGCAGAGGCGAGACAAAAACCCTCCAAATTACCACATGACCACCTATGGTCCAACGATGAACAACGTCGAACTCCTGGAGAGAGAGCCTTGACCAGATTCAGTCGGAGAGGAAAAGAGAAAAAGGGAAGGGCGGGCGTCGTGTGGAATGGGACGAAGTAGATGAAATTTGGTCATCATCACAGAGAGAGAAAGGTCGCGGGGAGGGAGGACGGGAGAAGGACGCTGGTGGGGGCGGGGAGAGAGAGAGAGAGAGAGAGAGAGAGAGAGAGAGAGAGAGAGAGAGAGAGAGAGAGAGAGAGAGAGAGAGAGAGCAGAGTGCTACGTGGTGTGGAGAATGGGGTCTGCATTGAGGGAAGAATTGGAACTGGTATGGTGCCACGTTTGATTAGGGAGAGAGGGAGAGAGGGGAGGGGGGAAGTAGGGTACTTGAGTTCAATCAAAGGTCGGTCATTATAAGAGAAGGTGATTGGTAGAGGAAGGGTCAAGCTCTCCAGCCAGCTAGGTCAGGTGGTGGTCAGATTTACGGACGTTAGGAGGAGGAGAAGGATGGGGTCACAGGAAGAGGAGGAGGAGGAGGAGGAAGAAGAGGAGGAGAGGTCACTGAAGGAGGAGGAGAAGGAGGGGGGTCACAGGAGGAGGAGGAGGAGGAGGAGGAAGAGTAGGAGGGGTCACCGAAGGAGGAGGAGGGAGAGTCACAAAAGGAGGAGGCAGTAAGGGAAGGCAATTAGTGTTAATTTATTACTATATTATTGTGTGTAAATGTTCTCACCCTCACAGCTGAGAAATGCAACGGCTCCTCTCACTACTCAGTCATTAAGTGTCTCGTTAACCCACCTCTCGTTTCCCACAGCTTCGTTTAAACCACATTTTTCTTTTGCAGTACAGGAAATATACGTAGTCACGTCGGGTTGGGTTGGACGAAATAATTTGCACTGAGCGATTACATTTGACTTAAGGGAAGAAGAGAATCATTCATGATTATATATGTCCACGAAATTCTGTTGCACCTTGAATTTTTGTCAGCTTTGTGTGTCTTTCACAGTCTTGTATTTTTGTCCACATTAATCTCTCTCTCTCTCTCTCTCTCTCTCTCTCTCTCTCTCTCTCTCTCTCTCTCTCTCTCTCTCTCAGTATATCTGTCTTTAATACGTTAACAGTCTCGTGATGTTTATATTTCCATCTATTGCAGTTAGATTAAAAGCCCTTAGAGAGAGAGAGAGAGAGAGAGAGAGAGAGAGAGAGAGAGAGAGTACCGACCTACCTACCCAACTACCTACGAGTACCAACCACGAGATTTCTACCATCAGGAGGGACTTACTTGCGTCAGCGAAAGAACATGGGAGTATACAGGTCCCTAAACTCCCTCTTCCCCCCAGCCCTTAATCAGGCCACCTCACCCCTGTAAGCTGCTAGCTAGTCTCAAACGTCCGTCTAAAAACTTGATCTACAAAATACCTTTTTAAAGGAGAGAGAGAGAGAGAGAGAGAGAGAGAGAGAGAGAGAGAGAGAGAGAGAGAGAGAGAGAGAGAGAGAGAGAGGCAAGAACGACCAAGAGTCAGACTTCATTAAGCCACATACCCCCAGTCATCGACCATCCCCAAAAAGGGTAGTGATAGCGAAGTGGGTCTTGTCCGTGTGTATCCTTGCGTCTGCCTTCGCCTCATTAACTACAGGAATCGAACCACCTCCGTTAACCTTATCTAGGAACCAGCAAAGTCATATCTCTTCATTAATGAAGTCAAAATCCTTTTTTCTTTTTTTTTTTCTTCGTATTCGACGAATCTTTCCGGACGCTGTCTTAAATCGCGGTTGAATGGCGATCTGCAGCGTCCTCTCAGGATTTCGCCTTTGTGTGGTAATTAGCCGCTTGGCCTAAAGGTCTGGCGGGAGACGCCTCTCCACTACAAACCAGTTGAAGGATAGTTGAAGGATCGACAGCCACTAAAGCGACTCCGGCTCGTCAGCGGGTCGACAATGGCTGATGGAAATATTGGCCTATTATCTTCCTTTTTTTTTCTTCCCACACTTCTTTTTTTTTTCGGGCTCCGCTGGCAATCGACACCCGAGTCTCGGTGGTTGATTTACAGACCCCCTCTCCCTTTCCCTCCTTCCCTCCTCCCGACGCAATCGTAAAAATCGACTGGATACACAGCCGCTCAATCCACCTCAAGTTATCTTCGAAATTTGTCTGGCAATAAACATGCCAGAGGGGGTGCACGGGGCGCTCCCAGGGGGGCTTAGGATGAGTGAGCGGCGGGATCTTAACACCGACGCCTCTGGTCATTATTACCTGGTGCTTCGGTAGAGTTAATTACGACGTCTACAATTTTCCGGTGGGCGATTACTATCCATATACTGTGCTCTCTCGGTCGCGTGGTAGAGGAGGGGGGAGGAGAGGGAGGGGGGAGATAGGGTGTAGTTGGGTAAGGGGGAGAGGGGGCAGGGGGGGCGGTCGGGGACTTTAAGAGGGGAGGGGGTGGATATTTTTGGAGGGAAGTGAAGTAGGAGAGGTGGAGAGGAGTAGACTGGGTACTGAGTTACATGCAGACGATTTAAAAAGATACTTTCTTCTTTTAATCGATTTTCTACCCTAGGGGGTCCCCTTTTCTGTGCAGTTCCCGCAAGAATGATCTCGAACCACTAGTTAGAACGTGTGGTGGTGTTGTGTGTGTGGTGGGTACTGGAGATGTGAGGGGGGGGGTAGGTTTTGCATCTTGGTCATGGAGGGTCTTGTGATATAATGGGTGGTGGTATCCAGATCGCAGTGGAGAAAGGATGACTCGTGCATGCCTGGGGAATATAGTTTCAAACGGGTGTATCTCTTTTGGACTGGAGTTGGACTGATTGGCTTGTGTGGGGGGTCGTCGTTTAGTGCCTGTCGGTTCATCTCGGTGTGTACGTTTGGTCACCGTTAAGTGTTTATAAGAGCCTACAGGGACTACCGGACTCCAAATCGAAGACAGGTTTGGCTCTGGTATACCGTCATTTGGCGACAAGGAGTACACGGTCTCGTCGAAAAAGTTATAGGAGCTGATAATCATTCTATGAGAGAGAGAGAGAGAGAGAGAGAGAGAGAGAGAGAGAGAGAGAGAGAGAGAGAGAGAGAGAGAGAGAGACAAAAAAAAGGGACAGAAATCTTTATCCATATGCAAGAGCGACGTAAAAGCTTCGTGTCGTACCCATTACGAGCCACAGACACCACCCTCATTACCAAACAATACCCTCGGCCCATCCCACACCACCTCACACAAACGCCTCCATCCCGTGATACCTAATTCGCCATTCAAGTTCCACACCCAACCCTCTAGACGTGGCACCGGCGCATCGCACACACCGAAGGTTAGGGAAGAAGAGAAGGGGAAAATGACGAGACGTGGCACCATCGCTCTCACAGGTGTATGGGGAAGGAAGGGAGGGAGGGAGAAAGGGAGCCACACCTGTACTGTAGAAACAGAGGTGTGTGTGTATGTGTGTGTATATATACACAGATGACGATGAAGTCCTATGATTATCGATTTATACTGCATAATGTCCGCTGCTGGGACGTGCTTCAGGAAGGAGGGAGTGGAAGAAGGACTTCAAGCAACCAATGACTGAGTTTATCAACATCCAGTTTGGGCTTCATCTGCGTTATGTGATTCTTAAAGGTCGTACTCTCACACTCAAGGGGTCGTACCCTCGTCCTGAAGGAGTCGGGACGGCAAGGATGGAGTATAACTTCTCCAAGGTCGGTCGATGTTGCTGCTGCCTCTCCAAGTGTAGTTCCTTGCATGCAAATCAAGGAACTGCAATCAATCAATCGACCTTTAGCTTGTGATGATCGACGTGGCCTTCGCTACGTCAAGTGGAATGCGATCAAGATCGTGTATCGCATCAGTTGACGCCACGACGATTGTACTGAGAGGGTGTCGGAAATGATATACGATTCTATTCTCTAATCCAACCACATTAGCGAGGTTGCGCTACCATCAGTACCTGGGAAATGATGGTTTCCTTTCCTTGATGGGATTGCACTTCTTTTCCTCCACAAAAGATATAGGTGGAATTCGATAGACAAACAAACAGATGGATAGATAGATATATGCTATCTTACTGCAGCAATGTAGTGAAGTAATGCCTAAAGTTATATGGACCAACAACTTTGTTAGATAGATTAAACCTGTACAACATTTTAGGCTCAGCAATCCACTGTAGTTAATACAGACAGTCGATGCTATATCTTTTTCCGTCGCCATTAAATCAGGTTTCAGAAACAGTCGTAATAACCTCAAGAATTGTTTCAACTAAAGGAACTGCGCTCTCTACGACGAAGTTTAGCGTAGTGTATCGCTGATTCGTCCGTCCCAATTGATGGTACATTAGCTCAAACTGGGGTATCGAGGAGCCATTAAGTGAACCTTCTATCTCGAAACCTGAGAGAACACAATGTCATGCATGTATGTAGCCGCGGTAATGTTTAGAGTTCCGGAACAGCATCGAGACGTCTGAACCAACGGGTTCTGATGCATCGAACCCGAACAGCTTCGAGACGCCTGAACGAACGGGGATCTAACATACCAAACCCGAGTTGCTTCGAGACGCCTGAACCAATAAGGTCTGAGACACGAAACCCAAGTTCACAGGAGCTACTAAGAGGCAAGTATCAAGGGAATTATTACTTTTGTCGGTAAAATACACGTTTGTAATATAATGTATAAGATTTTCGAACATCTGTAAAAAGAATCTATCACATCTTTAATAACATGTATATAGAGGACACCTTTTTATTCTCACTCAGATATTTACAGCTTTAAGAACGAAAAAGAAAATGTGATATTTACGTGATTGCAACACAGAACAGGGTAACTATTCTAAAAGGATTTTCATTTTCCAACGGGCGTAATATAATGCTTTGGAGGTAATTCGTTCGCCTCTACCTTCATTCAAGGTGGAACAAGGACATCACACTTAGAGCACAGCTTTATAGAGGATATTTTGCATCCTACCTTACATTTCTCTTCGGTCGATTTGAATTCACAGCGAAAATTTACAGCACGGAAGTCACCCCTGATGAAAATAAGCTATCACTTCACGAAAAAGACCTTCGGAAGCACGAATCTTTATATTCGTGCTTTTCGTAAGACCAACAACAACAAAAGAAAGAAGGCAACAGAATCCCAGTCGACAAAATAATGTCAGAAAACAACGACCAGCGCGCGACGAGCTGAGCTAAAGATACTTCTCTGAACTCTTAGAATTGATGGCGGGAAAAAGGTGGGGCTGAATAAGCTGCATAAATACACCTCGAAAAATCTCTGAAGTGGTGGCGGAGGGAGGGAGGGAGGGAGGGAGGAGATAAAGTAGAGAGAGAGAGAGAGAGAGAGAGAGAGAGAGAGAGAGAGAGAGAGAGAGAGAGAGGTTCAGGGGGCCGGGAGGAGACGACGTCTCTCGTATGTTTGCCACAAACACTGGCTGAAAGTAAATGGAAAACTAATAATTGGTGGCCGTTGTTGTGAGTTACGGCGCCCGTCTCCGCTCCCCTCCCTCCTGACGGAGGCGGTGGTGGCGGAGGAGGCTACAGGGGGAGGGGAGCACCCACTCCTCATATACTAGCTTCTGGAGGAAGTACGTCGGGGACATCCCCTACCCTCATTTAGAATGAGGAAAAGAGCATCGCATGAGGGTACCCCCATAGAGAGAGAGTGAGGAAAGAAAGAGCATCGCTATTTTCGCCTTTCCATCCCTTAATAATTCATTCATTCACACGATTCACATCCCTTAATAATCCATTTATTCACTTTATAATTAACCCAGGACCAATTTTTCTGGTTCTTCCTGGTGTTACCCAGGACTTTGATCAGAGCCCCTGCAGCCCAAAGCTGCGCCGCTTCCAGTAACTGGGAAATGTGGACATATACATACATCAAAACGCCTCACACGTCTGTGCATCGAGTGAACCCGCCAAAGTCTGGCTGTGTAACTATGAACTCGTTTATCTACCGTCACCTGACAGATGATAGTGTCAAGCGACATACAAGGTATTTCCCCCCACAGGGATGTTCGCCGGGCCATTGCTAAGGATGTTATGAATGATACATCCCCTTCAGTAGATGAAAGACCTCGGCCTACTACGACCGTTCCTCCGTCATCGGTGGACGACACATGGGCTGCTCTCCATTCCATTACGGTGTGGGAGGTTTAGTCCGATGACGTACACGTGTAAAGGGGGAGGTTTTGAGCAAGTGTTTCTTAAACGATGTGTTGGTTTTGGAGACCCGTCGTGTATACCAGCTTGATCTGAGGTGACTAAACGTGTATATACATTGGATATATATATATATATATATATATATATATATATATATATATATATATATATATATATATATACATATATATATATATACGTTCTTTACTAACAGTATACCGCATGTTGTGCTGAGGAATCATCATCTTGCAGAAACTCTTTGTTTACAGACAGAGCTGTGGGTTCGCATCCCCGATAGCTCGTTACTTCAAAGCCCAATGGTTAGATTTGTTTTACCTTTACTGTACGAGGTTCGGGAATAGGAGAGGTCGGGTACGGTAAGGTCAGGTCACTTTCGTTCCATATTAGGTTGTTTGGGGGAGTTAAGGTCATTTTAAGTTTGAGTTGCAGTTAGGTTGTAAGTTAGGAAGTAAATTCGCTAAGTTAGGCTTGGCTAGATTAGGTTAGAGTGTGTGTTCTCGTCTCCAAGGAAGGCCGTGCAATAATGATTAATCGCTGTTTAATCGTTATATGTCAATCCCTCAATTAATCATAAAGTGGAGGAGGGGTCCGGCTTCGATTGGGAAGGTGGCCAGTATAGCAAAAGGCGCTGACTACGGACACAAACAGCTTGAAAATCCATCTGATGACGAGAGAGTAGCGCCATTTCCCCTCCCTTCCCTTCCCTCTCAGTACCACCTCCCCTTTCCCCCAACTAATGAACGACCCAATCGCCAAATCAATAGTTCGCACCCTCTAACGCAATTGGCCGCCATCACACACACTGACCACAAAGAGCCAAGGCTGAGGCCACTCGAAGACGGCGTTAACGCAGCGGCAGGCCGGAGTGTACAGGCAGGAGGGAGGATGTGAGGAGGGACTGTTACGGAAGGGAGGAAGAGGTGAGGATAATTTGGAGGTACTTTGGAGGGTGGTTTGGAGGCTACTTGGAGGTAAGTTTGGAGGCTATTTTGGAGGTTAGTTTGGAGGCTATTTTGGAGGTTAGTTTGGAGGCTATTTTGGAGGTTAGTTTGGAGGCTATTTTGGAGGTTAGTTTGGAGCCTATTTTGGAGATTAGTGCGGAGGAAGTTTTCATTTAGAAAATGTTTTTGGGAGCTGTTCTCTTGCTGGGTATTTTGGGCTTCTATGGAAGGTGTTTTGGGTTGCTCTGAGGAAGTTTAATATGCATTTAGCGTCATCTGCAGGACGTGTGCAGGAGCCTTGGTAGAGGAGGACTGACCCCTTATGACAGGAATATTTAGGGCCTGCATGAAGGATATGTTTGTAGGTTGTCTGAACTACAAAGTTCATTTGAAGTTTGGTTAGATGATGATAAAGTTGCTTGGAACCCGTGTTATTGGTGATTGCTTTGCTTCGAAGATATCTTCGGCTTGCTTGAAGAATCCTTTGGGTCTGGTTAAGAGTCTGAAGGCTTGTCTGAAAGATGCCTCCGCCTCCTTTTGAGGACTCCTTGCGCTCGTTTAAAGGCAGATCCAGAGGTGGACGTCTGAACATGTTTTGGGACTTTCTCTTTGAAACAATCTGGTAATCTTGTCTTATGGAGTTTCACGGTCTCCTTGATGTTCTTCGAGGCTTCAGTGATACCTTGTTTGGGTCTCATCAACAAGAATTTTAAGAGGCTTGTTTGAAGGCTATCTTAGGCCTTTTTTTCTTTTCTTTTGAGGTGGTGTTTGAGGAACGTTCATATTCTCTACACTTGGGTGAGGTTTGTTACCTATGGTGGGTCATCTGAGGCGCTCCCGAAGTTGTTTTTTGGAGGTATGCCACTGCACTACTTAATGCTTGCTTGGGAGGCAATTTTGGTCGTGTTCTACCCCGGACGAGTATAATCCTTCGCCCTTAATATGTGGAAGCAAAATTCGAGCGATGTGGGTGAAGAACCTTGCAAACGAAACAAAAAACCATTACTTGACGACAGAATTCTTTTTTCTTCTTTTTTCTTTAGTACCACTTCAACACAGATCAGCCCTAGTGTGAGGAGTTTGTATCATGAAAACATACGGAGGATTGCAAATAGATAACGCAGAGTTTATAGTTTTTTCCCCTTTTTTTTATAAATGCATATTGTAGTCTGTGAACTGTTCTTGTGGAAATTCGTCTCTTGTTATGACTCGGTTGTTGTAAGTTATGATTTAAGTTATAATTTTCTGTAATTTCTTTACTGCTCTTCTGTGGGAGTTGATGGCTGGCTTTGACAAGTTTATTCAGGGTATAATTTGGCTGTTAGCTCATTTTCAAATACCTCGCTTTGCTTGCAGATGGCGCGGTTTGTAGTTCCGTTTCTTTCTTTTCTTTTTTTTTTTAAATATTTTAGTGGAAACTGGCGGGTAATGTTCTCAAGGTCACTTTCCGTAGTACGGTGGTTCTTGCTTTGACCAATGGCTTAGGGAAGCGAAGCTGGTGAGCGTTCAACCAGACTGTACGAAACTCGGGCGGCGGGGAAGGAGGAGAGGCAGAGAGAGAGGCAGAGAGAGAGAGAGAGAGAGAGAGAGAGAGAGAGAGAGAGAGAGAGAGAGAGAGAGAGAGAGAGAGAAAAGAAAAAAAAAGAATCTCTAACCTTGGCGTAAACTATGCGCGATGTTCTTTTTATTTAGTTAACGTTTTCTTCGTGGCTGGAAAAGAAAATGAATTGCAGAGGAAATACTTCAACAAGTGTTCCACTGCGCATGATCATTATGATGGATCTGATGCCGCAGCTCAGAAATTACAGACATTAACCCAACTTGAAAATCTTCTTCCGTTACTTTTGGGGGCAATAAAGTGATGCGTCATAATCTTGTAAGGTCGGTGTTCCAACTGGGTGGCTGCCGTTCGCCGTACTTAGGTGACCGTCATTTACATACTGGCTTGTTGCGGGGTTGGCTCTGTATTGTTTCTTTTTTACCCCCTTTAAGTCGACTGGAATCTGGAAGACACTCGATAAAGGATATAAATTTCGATCAGTCGCGTTTACGAGTTATCATAATGAATACGTTTCCTTTATCGAACTCAAAAGTTCGCAAGTTCGATACGTCCTATACTTCGGCACCTCAAGTATGACCTAACGGTTTCTACACCAATGGCATTAAGTTGTAACATGTAACCGATTGAAGATTGAGCAATAGCTACGTTTACGTAATTACCTTCAACGATCTAGTTAACAGATCGAGGGGTGGGAGGAGGTGGGGGGAGGGGTGGGTGTGGGTTGTACTTAGGTGTCAGAACCAGAAGAAGAACAAGAACTTCGACTGAACTTTTTTTTTTACTTTTTTTGTCGCTGTTCACGATCGTGTCTGAACTTGCCTGGAAAAAAAGGGGGCGATCGAGTGTAACACCAAGGCATCTGTCATGAGAGTCTGGCGGTGGTGTTGAAGTGAGGGAGTAAAGGGGGTGTGGGAGAAGGGGGTAAGTACAGAGTCACTGATGAGGGTAGTCAGATGTGAGAGGGGGGTGTTCTAAATCCACACCTCCCGCTTCCCCAAGTCACGTGATGGGTCGACAGTCGTACCACCAGAAGAGAAGGAGGGTGATTACCGAGTGATAACGATTCGCCAGATCACTCTGGAAACATGCACCAGGAGGGATCACTTTGAACGTTTTGGTCTTAATCTGGGTAGAGAGAGAGAGAGAGAGAGAGAGAGAGAGAGAGAGAGAGAGAGAGAGAGAGAGAGAGAGAGAGAGAGCGTAATTCATTCCTTCGGCTATTCTTGACGGAGTATATGAACAAGCGTCGAGAAAATTTGAATGTCGCGGACCATTTATCAATAAAGAATCTAACGAAACGAACTGCAGTCTCCAGTTTACCTTGATGTCTGGTACTAGTGAAGCGGGCGATCAAATCTCTCGTCTCTGGCTTCGTAGAAGCAGACTCGTGATCCCGAAGTCATGCTCTTAAATCTGCCATGTTAGATTAACTAATGGCTGTGTTCAAGCGCGTCTCAGCTTCTCTGGAAAAAAATATATATACCGATACGTTCAATGACGTGATAGAAAAAGGAAGAAGAAAATTACAACGTTCAAAAGGTCATATTTAGAATATTTGCCTAAGAAAATGTCAGCCCTGTTGAAATGCAATAGCCATCTGACTTCAGTGGATAGAGTTACAAAGATTTCGAACAAGATATTGAATGAAAAAAAGAAGTGGGTTGAAGTGTCGTAATGGGGCCGTGCACAGGTTTGAGCTACGTTAGTTACTGGTGCAGATCTAGAGCTTAAGCTTTGACGTGCTGTGGTTGATGTGGCCAGCTGTAGAACCTATAAGCTTTGAATTACCGTGGGACGCGAGACAGCTCACTCAAGGTGTTAGCTTTAACCTGATGTAGAAAAGAAAAATGACTGCAACAGCTAGCTTTTTAAGGAGTGACTTAGTGGCTAGACTTGCTCTGGGTGATAAGAACAGCTCTAGAACTTAAAAAGGCCCGACTTGCCGTGGATGACGGGGAAGCTCAATGAATCTCAAATCCCCGACTTGCCCTGGTGAGCGAGACAACACCCAGTAACTTCGATCCGGAGCTGACGAAGGAAGGAATGCCCAATTCCCGTAACGGTGGAGATAAAACGCAGTTCGTGAGAACAGGAAGAATAAAAGATATGCCAACTTAACGAAGTCTGCTAAACGAACAAGACTGAGAAAGAGAGAGAGAGAGAGAGAGAGAGAGAGAGAGAGAGAGAGAGAGAGAGAGAGAGAGAGAGAGAGAGAGAGAGAGAGGCGCTGATCGAACATCATCTTTATCTACCTTGTGTAAATAAAAGGAATTTGGTTGATCGCAACTGATCATATCACAGACGTGAAATAAGTGAGGCTGCAATAAGAGACTGTAATGATGATGGATGACTTGAGGTGATTTTTTGTTCCCTAGTGTTCTTACGAGAATATATATATATATATATATATATATATATATATATATATATATATATATATATATATATATATATATATATACATATATATATATATATATATATATATATATATATATATATATATATATATATATATATATATATATATATATATGTGTGTGTGTGTGTGTGTGTGTGTGTGATTTCTAAAGAGACTCGTGGTGATAAGATTAATTCATTACTTAGTTTTATGGAGAGGTAATTACACCCCTGCTTACGAAAGTTAACGCGCACTTAACGAAGTGATTAACGTTGGTGGGAAACTTGTCTTCGTTTTACTGAAAAAGGAAAAGACGAATATTTTTTTTTCTTTCTTTTCTCGACAGCAACACAGGCGATGTTATATTTCTTCTTTTATGAAGATGTTTCCTTGTTTTGTACGGTTCTAGGACGTAGAATGCTATGTTATCACGATCGGTTATCATGGCAGGTTGTTGCTTACTGAGCAACGTTCTTGTGCTAGGTTATCGTGCCATGTTATCATATTTCGCAAGATTACCTTCCTGGGTTATCATGATGCTAGATTACCAACCATATTTCGCTAGGTTATTATCATGCTAAATTACCCGCCATAGTTCGCTAGGTTACCCTCCTAGGTTATTATCATGCTAAATTACCAGCCATAGTTCGCTAGGTTACCCTCCTAGGTTATTATCATGCTAAATTACCAGCCATAGTTCGCTAGGTCAGCCTCCTAGGTTATATTAGGCTAGGCTAACCCTCCTATGTAATCATTATGCTAGCATACCAAACCACATTTCGCTAGGTTACCCTCCTAGGTTATCATCACTCCAGAATACCAACCCAGCTATGTTAATCTGCCCGTGGATCGTAAAGGTACACAAATATCCCCCTTCCTCCCTCCTAAAATAAGGAACCTGATCGTTGCTGTATTCCTGTCATCTGGAGTCGTCTGTACACATGGTAGTTAAGGGTCGTTATCTCTTATTAGTCTAGATCATCGAAAACACTCCGGCCTGGATTACAGCCCGCCCTCACAGCGCGTGCTGGACGCCGTGCTAATCTCGTATACACTGCGTACATTTCTTCTGTAAAGACACGATTATTTTGACGGAGTGAGTGAGGTCCTCTGTGTGCTTGACACCCAAGTGGGAACGTCGTGTTACAAGGATCTTGGATTACGCTGGATTACATTCTTCAAGGGTGAGGAGAGAGAGAGAGAGAGAGAGAGAGAGAGAGAGAGAGAGAGAGAGAGAGAGAGAGAGAGAGAGAGAGAGAGAGAGAGACCAGTACTGCAGAGTGGAATAGGGGATCATTCTTTAGATATGTCTATCAACAGAGAGATCGATAGATGGATGGACAGAATGATGGATGATTGGACGGAAGAAAAAGACGAACGGGTAAACAGACAGACAGGATCTCCATTTCGCACAGACGGCATGCAAGTTGCGTAGACGGACAGGTTGACGAAGACACAACTCAAGGCTCACAGCTGCTGGATCCAGTAGCTTAACCTCAGTCCTCACTACCCCAGGTATCAGCCATGATCCCAAGTGTCACCACTCGAATCCCTGACCCAAGATCTCAGACCCCTTCGACATACGACGTCAGCTGTGCACTGGGTTAGCACTCTCTGCAACCACCTACTTTTTCCCCCCCACTCACTGCCCGACTGTCGTAAGGGACAAGTGTGGGCGACGTTCCGTAAGACCGGAGGCCATCCTTTGGACCATCCGTCCAAAACGTAGGAGCAAGAACGCGCTAACCCAGCAACGGTGACGTGTCAATGGCTGTATGACGTGCGTTCCACGACACAAAGTCATTGTGGACAGACAGACAGTCGTGCGCCAAAGCTAAATTTTCTAATTCATACTTTTAAGCTCGGCCATTATGCAAATGAGGGGGGGTCTCTAAATTATCAGATAATGACTCATTCTCAAAGAGATTACATAGTAATATACCTTTCAAGACTAACACTACGTTAATGAAAGGTAATTATCGGAATCATCAAGAGATCTTGCGCGCGCGCGCGTGTCAATGTGCGTTGATTACAGGTAAGTGGATGATCCTAACCACACTACGCTATGGGCCAGCGTCCCCAGCTTCCACACACACACACACACAAGTCGTACCGGTTCGAATCTTGGTGTCAGGAGGGCATCACGTGATCTAAGAAGGCGTGGGCGGGGGCGCACCATAGCCCCAGCTAATCGTCCCTCTCCCACACCCCCTCCTTCAACACACGCCTCACCACCAGGTTCAGTAAGAGTGTTGATGGTGGTGGAGTGTTGGAGATGCTATCTCCACCAGAGACGAACCACCCACTCCCCCCCCCTCCCCCAGCTCTTCTCCCGGGCTAATGGTGGAGGAGTGTTGGAGATGATATCTCCACCAGAGACCCGCCCAGATCAACATGCCAATCCCTCCCTTCCCTAACAGGGAACTCTGGATGTGCTGGAAGTCCTCCCCTCCTGTATATATTTCCAGGAGGAGGGACCAAGAGAGGATTCATCTTCTGAGGCTTGGTCAGCAGAGGCTCTTTCTTCCTCTGTTTCCTAGCGCTACCTCCGTAACGTAGGAAACAGCGAATAAGCGTGTATATACATATCAGCTACAATACAAATGGTAGCGGTTCGAATACTGCAGTCAGGAATGTTAATTGAATATGACTCATGATTCATTTTCATTAGATCATTTAATCCATACGAAAAGGTGTCTGATTTCCCCCCTCACCCCGTAGTATGGGGGGTTCTGTATACATATCTGGGGTGGCTCGTCTACCACCTCCCTCTAAGCCAGCGTGAAATCTAAAGACCTTCCACTTAATCATCTCTTTTATCAAATTTTCGTAGCCATTCCATCCTGTCTGCCATGTTGGCTTGTTTCTCTCTCTCTCTCTCTCTCTCTCTCTCTCTCTCTCTCTCTCTCTCTCTCTCTCTCTCTCTCTCTCTCTCTCTCTCTCGCTCCTCCAGCTATTCCTCCGGCTACCGCCCTGGTGAGCTGTCTGCTTGTGTCCCGACCCCCATAAAGGACCAGGTGTCAGTTAGCAGCTTCCATTAGTTTCCTTGCGAAGACAAACCATATCAGAACTGACCGTTGTGACATTCTCTCTCTCTCTCTCTCTCTCTCTCTCTCTCTCTCTCTCTCTCTCTCTCTCTCTCTCTCTCTCTCTCTCTCTCTCTTAAAACTGAGCTTTGGAATTCTCTCGCATCGTTTGTCTTTTCCCACAGCCTTTCTCAACTTTTGGTGTTACCGGACTCCGCTCACGAAGAGCCTGTATCACAACCAATGAATGGATCGGAGTACATGGACATCGTAGAGGACCTTCTCTCTCCAAAAGGAGTCCACCATTCCCCTGCTCCTGCGTGAGGCGCAGCCTTGCATGCTTTAGTAGACCCATAAAAGGATCTATGATGATCATATTATTTCTTCACAAACCTGTACATCATTGTACCATGTAAGGGCCGGGGTGGCCAGCCCTGCTTGGCTGGACATTATGAAAGTGGTAATATCAATGAGGGCGCTGGGGTGGGTCCCCCGGTGGAGATACCATCTCCAACACTCCTCCACCATTAGCCCTGGAGAAAGGGCAGGTCTCTGGTGGAGATAATATCTCCAACACTCCTCCACCATTAGCCCAGGAGAAGGGTGGGTCTCTGGTGGAGATATCATCTCCAACACTTCTCCATCATTAGCCCACAAGGGCTCTTACTGGCCCCGCTGGTGTGCTGTGTGTTGCAAGAGGTGAGATACGAGTGTTTCTGTGTGTTACCGTGTGTGTGTGTGTGTGTGTGTGTGTGTGTGTGTGTGTGTGTGTGTGTGTGTGTGTGTGTGTGTGTGTTTTACAGGGAAGGATCTCCACACTCATGGGGACCCCCTCCTCTGAAGCAGTGAGGATACAGGGTGATCGCATATCCCCACAGATAATGAAGGTATCATTTCCTGTAGGTTGATTGTCGTCACGAACGAGTTAAGGATAAAAAGAATTCAATTCTTGCAACAAATCAAACACAAGTCATTTGGTAATGTTGGATCTGCTGTAGGATAACATTCGCTTGGTAATGTTGGATCTGCTGTAGGTTAACATTCGCTTGCCTGCTCGCTGGGTCGATGTCTTGATCTTGGCCATCATGCTATCCTTCACTGGCGCAAGAATGTGTCGAGGTCAGAGTGAGCAATTTTGTCCGAGCCTCCAGTGCTGATCTTGGGTTCGTATCCCGACCATGAGACAAGTGGACTGTTTAGTGAACGTGGTACATTGCTTATCTTTTTTCTTAAATGCAAATGAGGAAGCCTTTAATCTGATGAGCGTGGATTAAATTTTCGATTCGTCAGAATATTCTTCTTGGCTGTTAAGGCGAAATGGGGAGGTCATTGTGGTTGAAGAGTGATCAGAAACGCTTAAATTTGGGGTAGTTCAGCTTCTGGTGCTTGCAACTGGAGGGAACTAGTGAGGGAGCTGGACACGGCGGCTTGAGGAGGGAGCAGGGAGCTAAGAGAGGGAGGTGAAGGGTTGGTTATTCAACGCCCTACACAGGGAGGGAGCTCTGGAGAGCAGCCTCGCCTCAGTCGCCCTTGGCTCGCGTGGGTGGCTGGCCAGCGGTTGCACCGGCCAACATAAGAAGACGGGCAATCTTGGAAAGCTCTTAAATACCCCTCCGACGAGATGTTAATCCCTCCGCCTCTCACACCGACACCAAGTGCAAAAGTCTGTTTATCTCAGGGATCTCGAGGGGCATCTTTGACGCCCACCATGGGTCTCCTCTCTCTCTCTCCTCCTTCCCCCAACCCATCGTAAGTGATACTATGAGGAGGAGGGCTTTAAGCCGCTTTCGTTCCTTCATTGTTTTTAATCAGATGAAATCTAAACGTTAAGTCGCTTCTTTCTATTTTTTTTTCTCCTGGTTCGTTCTCATTGCGGATTCTTTCGTGGGGATTTGCAGTGGCCCGTTTACATACATTTACGTCGTATGTAAATCGTCGCTCGCGACCTGGGTCTTATAATTCGGGCAGGACTTGATCCGTTCAGGAAGCTGAAGGCTGCTCTTCAACTGCACCATTAAAGTAAAATTTCTGCCTAATGATGATCTGTCGCTCGTTAAACATAACTGTTCAGGAATGAGGGGGTTGCAAGTGACCAATCAGAAGTCTTAGCATTATAGGAACTTGATAACGAGTAGATACCACACCAGCTTTATATACCGGCTCGTGTTTCAAGCTGTTCCACCACACCAACTCATCAGGGTTGGTGTGGTGGAAAATAGGGAGTTAAAAACGAAATCACTCTACTGGCCGAAAGGTTTCAAAACCCCACTTGTTCTGCGAGCATGTACGATGTCGTGGATAAAGCCCTTGCTATTGTTGTGCACAATAGAATAAAATATTTGAAGCTCAAGAATAAAAGCATTTAAGAAGGTAGGTAGACTACAGCGTTAAGCACTTCCAGATGTCAAGAGATTTATCTTGGGAACTAAACGAAGAGGTGGGACAAGAAGGGGCACGAAGCTATCTTCCCCACGTTGATCATCGTCACTGCTGATGATAATGATAATGATAAGCCCATGCGCAACCTTGAATGGAGCTTCTAGCCAGAAAGATATTCCAATTTGTATCACGTACGCAATTTGACAATAAAGACATCTTATCTTATCTGGCTATTTTGCCTGAGCGAGACAAACCCATACACTGTCCATTGCCATTCCATTTCCAACACATCCACGTCCTCCTCCTCCTCCTTCTGCTCTGTCGCACTCAAGAGCAACGAGACACGAATCCATACGACACCGTCAGACAGGCCGTACCTTCAAACATACCCATCCTCGCCTTAGCAGACAATGACCTTTCCTTCCACACACACACACACACACACACACACACACACTCCTCATTGCACCCAAGACCTTTTTTCTGTCCCTATTTCAACCTTTCGACTCACTTCAGCTTCCCATGGCACCACCCGCTGTTATGTTCACTCCCAGGTACCTAGATCACTCCACTTCCATCCAGCTTCTCCCATTCAACTCAGTCTCCCCCTCCCTGATACACCCATTACCTTGAGTTTATTCACATCAACACTCTCAACATCCTCTACACACATCCTCTCCCAAACTCTGTCATCAACTCCTGGAGTTTCTCTATCGATTCTGCCACTAGTGCTGGGTCATCTCCAAGACCCTCTCATTCACCTCCCCAAGTGGAAGCCAGGTATGTGAATGTACGGGGGTGGTGGACGGGTGTATGAGTGATGGCAGATAGGTCTGTGGAGTGTAGGGGGGAAGGACAGACATTTGTGTGAATGTAGGGGGTGCGTTAAGGTGTGTGAGAGACAGGTGTGTGTGACTGCAGGGGGGCTGGTGTATACAGATGGGCGAGAATGGGACACGTAGCCAGGTGTATTAATGCGTGAACGAGATGATCCTACATCTTATTGTGGGGGAGCCAGTGTAGTGAGTGTTTGTATGGGCAGAAGCAGATGAAAAACTACTCCACCTTTCCCCCAGAGTGGACGCAGGGCGAGGGGAACATGCCCCGTATGTGGAGGCGGCGGCGGTGGAGGTGATGGTGGTAGTAGTAGTGGTGGGTGTGCAAACGTGGTGGAGGCCGTAGCAGCGACAGGGTACAGAAATGTGGACGAGCGGTGGGAAGGACTACACTCACGTGCCCTGGTCCCCCACATGGGGCCGCCCTCCCCCGCCTCGACTCCGTGAGCGCTGGAGCAACGGTCAGATATCCTCGTGCCTTGGTCGCCCGCTGCTGGCTAGGGGCTAGGGGGCTAGGCTAGGGGCTAGGCTAGGCTGCTGCAGGCTGGGTCGCTGGCTAGCCAAAGCCCCGCTTGGGCCTTCAGGCCCCGCCCTACGGTCAGTGCGGGACGTGAGCGGACATAATGAGAGAGAAAACAAAGACGATGTTTAGCGAGATCTTTGTCTTCTAATCCCTGTCTGCTTTGGACGAGACACATGTGCGCTCAGAAAATGTCCCCCCTTTTGAAACGCATGTATCTGTGAGAAGCTCTCGATGTAGACGACATTTGATCAAAGGATTTCTTTTTTCCTTTTTTTTTTTTATAAAAAGTGAATAATCAATTGACCATAATGTCTGATCATCCTTGACGCGTAATTATCAAATTATCAAAGGAGGAGTGAAGAGAAGGATATAATGTGGCTGGCAGGGAGTCAGAAAGTAAAAATGGGAATGTGATGAAATTAAAGTTATATAAAGTTTGTCTTTACGTCTTTTTAAGTGTTTCTCTCGGGTTTGTACGCGTGCTGGAGGTCGTGTATGCATCGACTATCTTTTTCTTTTGAAATAACTGGACAATTTTTAAGTTAAGAAAGTATTCATGATTTTTTTTTTAAGGGTCATTAATGATCTCAAAAACTAGCGGGGGTAAAGAAAACGTGAGACTGTAGTGCAAGCATGTCAAAGAAAATGCGGGTATCTTTTCATTATCTAAGACAGCGTATCAAAAGCATTTCTATCTCTCTTTTTCTTTTTTCTGGGGGGTGGGGGATGGGGGGAGGGTTAGACAATGATTTTTCAGGTAATTTTACGAAAAAATAGTACAATCATTTTGTTATATGCCTGTGTGTATATGATGTAGGGTTCTCTAGAAAGGATTGTACAGAGTAGCATATCATTCGCACCTTAGACGATTCTCTCTCTCTCTCTCTCTCTCTCTCTCTCTCTCTCTCTATATATATATATATATATATATATATATATATTATCCCTGGGGATAGGGGATTAAGAATACTTCCCACGTATTCCCTGCGTGTCGTAGAAGGCGACTAAAAGGGGAGGGAGCGGGGGGCTGGAAATCCTCCCCTCTCGTTTTTTTTTTAATTTTCCAAAAGAAGGAACAGAGAATTGGGCCAGGTGAGGGTATTCCCTCAAAGGCCCAGTCCTCTGTTCTTAATGCTACCTCGCTAACGCGGGAAATGGCGAATAGTTTAAAAGAAAAGATATATATATATATATATATATATATATATATATATATATATATATATATATATATATATATATATATATGGAATATCTGATACCCTCATTTTTCGCCATCTAACTACAAGCTTAACTGCCGCGAAGAAACAGAAGAGAGTACACTGGTCTGAACTTTGTGTGTAGCGGCAGTGAAGGTACCGCAAGTCAAAAGACGGAATAAACAATTTATTCCTCAGTTTAGTCCACGCGCGATCGCTGAATAAATCGCCGGTTGTTCTGCGAGTTGGTCCAGGAATACGAGCGACGCGGGGAAGGTCGAAGTAAAGGAAGGTCAGCGACTGTGTGGAAAGATGACCTTGCCCAGCCATTACACCCGGTCGCCACTGGGCAAGGCCCTCCACCTCCCTCCGTTCGCCACGTGCGGGGTTGCGGGAATATCACGTGCACACCACCCACGTGCACACCACCGGGTACATCATTCCATTTGTTCAAAAAATCCTGTTCAAGACAGAGGACCTATGCCTCGTTCAGAGCAACGACGCCTGTCCACAAGTCTGCCTCCAGCGCTACGAGTGAAATCAGATCTAGACATTAAAGTTGCCTTGGAATGAAATACAAATCTAGATTACCTGCGTTAGATCACTTCTTAACCTTCTCTTTTCGAAGCAAAATAGATCTAGGTTGTCCAAGCCGGTTTCCACAGGATGTGTTTCTCAGTCCGGTAATCACCACCTTGGGTAGCTCGCCTCCGCACTTTCACTATTCTAAGAACATTTTTTTTTCTTAAAGACGGTGATCGACAATGTAGACAGTATTCCAGATGGAAACGCCCAAGTGAACTGTACAGAGTGTGGATGAACTTCTCAAGAGAGACAGATTTGAATACCCTTTTCTATCGATCCTAAAACCACCGTTCGCTTTTCTTAAAACTGCTATGCACGGATTACTTGAATCCACGACATAGAGGTTTGTACACCTGCCTTTTTTTTCTGTATTTTTTACGTTCAGTAACTCAACAGAATTCATACTGTGGTTATCTTCTCTTCCCGTGTTTACTGCCGTTAGGTTAAATTTTACTTTTAACAATAATAATGATAATGATATCAATAACTAATAATAATAATTGCAGTAATATTAAGAACAACTACAATAATGATAATAATAACAATAATGATAATGATAATAATAATGATAATGATAATTTCAGAAATATTAAAAGAACAACAGCAACTACAATGATGATAATGATAATTATAATAATAATAATGATAATAATAATAATAATGATAATAATGATAATAATCGACGTAGCATAATAACCTAAGCTCCAACCCAGCCATATCCTTGGGCGTCTCCGTGTCCACTATCGGATCAGCCCAGGTGAACGCAGCACTCAACTCCCCGAGTGAACGACCACATCTGTGAACGGTAAGTCTACTCAAGTGTGAACGGCTTTTAGCGTCCCGACTGTGAATCAACCGATACGCCAACCTGGACACTTGTAATCCTAAGGGTCCGGAGGAGGTGGTGGAAGGGAAAGGTGAGGAGGGGGGGTTACGGTGGTTCTTTAAGGGGAAGGGGATCAGAGGGGTGGGGGGGGGGGGGAGGGACAAGCCTCTTGCCCCTATCGTAGTTTACTGAGGACTTAAGTCCGGCGGTGTCAGCATTTTAGGGAGTGGCCAGGGAGTGTAGTGGGGTGATACAGTAAAAAAAAAAATAAAGCCACGACACTACAGCAAAATGCTATCAATACTACTACTACCAAAACTACTACTACTACTACTACTGCCACTACTACTACTACTGCTACTGCCACTACTACAGCCACTACTGCCACTACTACAGCCACTACTGCTGGAAATGGTATCGACACCAGAGATCACACTGTAGGTAAGTAAACAGATGAAGATGACGAAATATCATCCACATTCCAGGATGATTTAGAACCGTCCTCCTACTGATCTCTAGAACTTCAACATCCACACACATCCACCATGGTGCTCGCTCTACCGCAACATCCCCAACCATATGTGGAAAATCGTCCCTGGGAAAGGTGCGCCTCGCTAACAATTGACGGGCAGACGTGTCAAACACATCTGAGAATCCACGAACATTCTATAAAGGCATTATTTTCTTTACCTTCTTCCCTGTGATGATAGATATATAAACATCATCTCATATCATCAACATCCCTGAGGCGAAGTGTTGCAGCTGAGTGCTGCTGGCTATCCAGACGATAGCCGACCCACCTGAGTGAGGAGATATACCCAACCAACCCGAGTCAAAGGCTCGGATATCGTGTATCAGCTAGGACGGGAGTCGCCTCCCTCCCTCCCTCCGCGCTTCAATGGGTGACACTCGTCCACGGCACCGACGCCTTGTAGTTAGAGCGCTGGGCGAAGGTGATCCATCATCGCCAGTGACATTTATACTCTACTGGGGATTACTGGACGCTCGGCTTAGTAATGCGAGCCGACCTTTGCTGAGGCACCGAGAGCGGACACCACGGCGGCACAGCCCAGCTCCTCCTCCTCCCTCCTCTGATGAACCGAAGTGGGTCTCGGAGCTCACGTCTCGGTCGAAGTTCAGAAGATTTGACCCCCATTTTTCTCTCCTCTTATATTCAGAGAATTCAGGCATGATTTGAAATAAGATGTAGATAAGATTTTCTAAATACATTCAGGCGACAGTAAATTAAGAGATTTGAACATATCATTCGGGGAGGAAAAAAAAAAACAGAGGAGAGGATTTTGACGAATTTCACGCCGGTTCGAACATGAGGAGTCGAAGCTCCCGAAACTTATATCAAAGGAAGGTTTTGAGCTTAACGTTCCCGTCAGATGGCTTGGGAGGACGAACGCCACTCTAGCGGCCGTTCTCCTACGTGCCTCTCGTTCAGTGTAGTTCCCCCCCACTCCCCTCCACACCCCCCACCCCCTAATAAACCTCTGCACCACGAACATGATGTCGGCCCCCCTCCCGTATTTTTGGTTCAGCCCATCTCACACTGTCTTGCTCATATTGACTATGACCCTCTCTCTCTCTACTGACGTGACCTTACATCAGAGCGAGGTTATCTTGTGCCACTAAAGCACAGCCAATTCTCCCCGTCTTACGAAAGCATGAAAGAAAAAAAATAAGTCCCTCAAAAGTGTGAAGACTTTTTTCTCCCTCCCGCCCGCCCCTCCCCTTTGCTGTGAGCACAAGCCAAAGCCGCTGGTTCTCTCTCTCTCTCTCTCTCTCTCTCTCTCTCTCTCTCTCTCTCTAATGCTCCTGGCATCGATAAGACTCGTACGCCCCAGTGTGGCTCAGTGTGCGAGACACGGCACAGAGAGTATGAGCGAGTGGTTTGGCGATGTAAGATATTCACTGATGAAACGTGTCAATTAGCGGATGAAGGACGAGGCTACAATGCCAGTGAGAAATGAGAGAGAGACGTGACGGTGCAGAGAAATGACAGATCTCCGCGATGACTCCCACGTCTTCGTACAGGAGGCGGGGCTCGCGCTAACCTCTCTCTCTCTCTCTCTCTCTCTCTCTCTCTCTCTGGTGGGGGCTACGCGCCTGCTCAGCCTCATGGAAGAATTATTGTCGTAAGCACTCGTAGGCAGGTAGTCTGTCTGTCTGTCTGTCTGTCTGTCTGTCTGTCTGTCTCTCTCTCTCTCTCTCTCTCTCTCTCTCTCTCTCTCTCTCTCTCTCTCTCTCTCTCTCTCTCTCTCTCTCATTTTCCCAGAAGAAGCTCAGAGCAATACGTAAAAATCTTCCTCCTTGGAACTGTGACGTAAACCACACTCTCAGCACCGAAACATTGACGCGAAGACATTTTTTCCCCCACTGTGCAAAATCTTGTTTTTTCCCCCCTGGGGACTATGGAGTTGAGACGTTTTCTCTCTGGGGATTCCGGGGTTAAGACATTTTCTTCCTGGGGATTCTAAGGTTGTAAAGTTTTCTTTCGGGAGATTCTAAAAAAGAATTACATTTTCTTCCTGGGGACTCTACATTAATTACATTTTCTTCCTGGGACTCTAGATAATTACATTTTCTTCCTGGGACTCTAGATAATTACATTTTCTTCCTGGGACTCTAGATAATTACATTTTCTTCCTGGGACTCTAGATAATTACATTTTCTTCCTGGGACTCTAGATAATTACATTTTCTTCCTGGGACTCTAGATAATTACATTTTCTTCCTGGGACTCTGGATGATTACATTTTCTTCCTGGGACTCTAGATAATTACATTTTCTTCCTGGGACTCTAGATAATTACATTTTCTTCCTGGGACTCTAAATTAATTACATTTTCCTCCTGGGACTCTGGATAATTACATTTTCTTCCTGGGACTCTATATTAATTACATTCTCTTTCTGGGAACTCTAGAATGATTGCATCTTCTTTCTGGGGACTCTGGAAAAATCACATTTATTTCCTTGAAACTCTGAAAAATTACATTTATTTCCTGGAGACTCTAAGATAGCACAGTTAGGAAGTGAATAACCTTCATAGCGTCTCCTTCATCTGATCTCTCGGCCATACTCAATAATTTGCAGCTTCAGTAATCATGTTAAAGTGTTCTCGAACATCATCACTACACTTTCTGCTTCTCTTTCGCGTTCATCTTCTTCCCCTTCCGCGATCCTGTTCTCCGATAACCCGCTATCTCTGAGGACTGTCAAAGGCTCCCTCCTACAGGAGCGAGAATGCCCCCCCCATGCGTGTGGGGCGTCCGAGTTGTGATACGCGTCGTAGTCCTCGCTCTTGTGAGACAAGCAGAGCTCTGGAGCCGGGGGCGCTCTCGGGCTCGAGAGATGTGGGAAAGGGGGTCTTGGCCCGACGAGCGGTGGAGCGGGAGGAAGCCAGGGATAATGGATTAGGAATGGGAGAGAAATGAAGGGATAATGACAGGAGGGAAGGGGAGGGGGGGACAGGAGACGGGGAATAGGAAGAGAGATAAAAAAAAAAAAAGACGAGCGAGGATTAAAAAAAAAAAGGGGTATAGGAAAGAGATGGAAAAAAAGGTAGGTAGATTAGAGGAGGAAAAAGGGTAGATCAGAGGAAGTATAGGTAGATTAGGGGAAATAAAGGTAGATAAGAGGGTTAGGGAGATTGGAGAAAGGAGTGTGTCTCATCCCACACTGATTAATCCCAACGAATAATATGAACCACACGAGTGATACGTTCACATCAACGAATCTTTCCAGAGAGCAATGAAACCTCGAACCATCTCCTCAGACGAGAGAGGCGCTACGGACCCATTTCGAAGTCGATATTAATCAATTTTTTTCCCCCCTCCAATCCTCCCATTCATTTCCGGTTTGTTGTTGACGTCTGGTCTAATTCAATGTTTCCCCCCCCCCTCCCCACACACTCCAAGAGTGACGTCAAGGGTATGGGTGGGTGTCATTACATGGCCACAGTACGGGATATACCACATCCGGGACAAACTGGCCCCTAAAGCCACGCAAGATATTACAAACGTGTTCTCTCTTTCTTAAGATCCTATGGTACAGCGGCTTACGGGAATGGGGTACTGTGTGTGTGTGTGTGTGTGTGTGTGTGTGTGTGGTAACTGAACCCCCACCCCCCCTCTCCCCCCAGACGTGGGTGTCATATCATTTAAGGTATCGAATCGTCATCTGGGCGTTTGGAATGGCTGGCCCACCTGTTGGGTTAAACCGCTGGACGTGGACGCCTCCAAAGCCACCGGAACGAGGCAGGGTCCCTTCTGGGGTAGGGGAAAGTGGGTGGGGGTGGACAGACACCACACCACCACCACACCACCACCACCACCAGCCTTTGTCCTTACCACACAGGTATACAACATGCTATAACACCTCCCCAACACCATACATCATCTGTATACCCATATATATACACGTATAAACAAGTCCATTCACATACATAAGTACGTAAATATACATATACACATACGGAGAAATGCGCGCACACACACACACACACACACACACACACACACACACACACACACACACATATACACACACACACACACACACAGACACACCTCATCCCCCACATGCCCTCCGCCAAGACGCCAGTTCCTGCCATAAGTCATTAACTGGATCTTCTAAATTGGCTTAATTGTCCATTGGCTTGCCTGATGACAGGAACACGTCACAGGGCATTTCACTAATCGATTAACTGGCTGGCTGGCCAGCTGGCTGAGGAGGACTGGCTGGGGTGGGGGAAGGAGGAGGAGGAGGAGGAGTTCTAATGAGGCAAGGCAGTTCGCCATTTCCCCCTTTCAATAAGGACCCCATTTTGAGGGTCACCTGAAGACCTTGTTTATAAAATACGAACCGCCCCATACCATCCATTGACCAGCCTACGGATTTTCTGATCATAACCCTGATTATTTTTTTTCCTATTTACGGATTAAATAGGTTGCACTCTGCAGGTTCGCATATCAAACGCACACAGAGCAGCCTCTGCTACAGTGCAATGCCAGTCGAATCGGTGGGTGTTGGCACCAAAGACCATCTAAGTAATACCTTTTCCTCTATAAAGACGTTCATTATTTCAAATTACTTAGTTCTACACGGAGACGGTGTCATAAACGAAAAATGGCCACATCATAAAACCTCTGTGATTTAAGGGGTTCCCGTCTACCATTTTACGACTTTTCCTTATCATATCGTTACGATCTATCGCTATATCGTTAGTCCTTTTTCTCAGGTGTCTTATCTATTTTTTTTTTCCTTTCTTGAAGGACTCTATCAGACAAGGACCACATACGGAGTAAGGGCGCATGAGGGGTGTTGGGTCTTAGAATTACATTTAACAACTGAATCAGGTGTAATGATTGTTTCCCATTGGTCGATGTAGCCTGACGCTGATGGCCTTAATGACCCTCGGGTTGGATGGGCCTAATGACCAAACATATCAACTAACCAACTCAAAGTCAATTACTACGAGAGATACAGCGCATCAAAATTTGACCACGTCCAAACAGCTTCTGTCCAGATGAACAGATAAATTCCTTTAGAAACGAATACGAAAGTCATTAGATCGTAGACCAGATCAAATGCTGTTCTCGTCAAGTACTTGAGGCACTGTATAAGGACGTTAAGTCGTTCAGTTTGCAACCCTAGCGTCAATTAAGATCATATTTATGTAAATTAGTCCTTGATTTGCATTCCTTAACTTTACACGTATAGATACGTCCACCTTGCCTTGCCTCACTCCTTTTTATGGGAAGCCATTAATGAACTAAACTAAGAAATCCAATTTCGCTTCGTTAGTGATCAAAGCGCCCACGACTGTGGGTACAAATGACACTCCAACAAGAAGTTAAATGGCTGATACCACTCACCCTCCCTCCCCAAGAGAACTTTGTCTTTTACAAGGACATTCGAGAAAATCAGAATATCACTTGATGTATATCTTGGCGACATGACTCACTGAATATCTCGGAAAAGCTGAAGGTGCTATCAACAGAAGGGAAATGAATATTCCGAGGGCGGGCGTTCTATTGAAGTGGGGGTAAAGGAGACAAGAGAAGGAAGGTTGAAAAGAAGATATTTCAATCATGGAGGATTGCACATTGCACCTTCATTCAAAGTGGGCCAGAAGAAGGTACAGAGTTTGTTACCCGACAGCTTTGGGACGACAGCCTGACCTTCACTGGGGGTTTGGTCAAGTAGTCAAAGAAAAAAAAAGAGAGAGTCGAAATAGTGGTAGAAATAACCAATCAACAGAGTCGATTATGCTGGAGAGACTGGGTTGTCTGACTACGGTATGTAGAGCTGAACAGTAGTATAGCTTCATCACTATTTTACGAAGAGTTGTGAAGAACAGCAGACACCTCTTCGAACCTGATAGCACAACTTGAAGGGGAACAGAGAGGGAGTATCCTGAAGCACAAACCAGAGCCAACATGAGGAGCAAGACAAGAGACGGAGAGCTGTCATGTACTGGAAGAGTGGAATGTCCAGAGACACTCACCACGAGGAAAACACTCACAACTAGGAGGAATAGAACTCACAACCAAGAGGAGGAGGAGGAGGAAGAAGAGGAGGAGGAGGAGGAGGCAGGAAACACAAAACAAAGGAATGGATCCTGTGGACATTAATCCAAGGTCACACTAGGATTTTATAGGATAAGAACGGTTCAAGGATACACTCCTGTGGGGCAGAAGGTGTGGTCAGAGGATATGGTCAAAGCGTGTCATAGAACAGAAAAAAATGATACACGAGCACACTTAGTGATGAATGAAGCGAGTCAGTGTTACACCAGTGTGTCCAACGTATACCGAGTCGTGTTTTTGATATGTATGTCGTGCGCTGAGAGACCTGCATGTCGGAGAGACCAGCATGTCGTATGTCGGGGACCTGCATATCGTATGTCGGGGACCTGCATGTCGTATGTCGGGGACCTGCATGTCGTATGTCGGGGACCTGCATATCGTATGTCGGGGACCTGCATATCGTATGTCGGGGACCTGCATACCGTATGTCGGGGACCTGCATATCGTATGTCGGGGACCTGCATGTCGTATGTCGGGGACCTGCATATCGTATGTCGGGGACCTACACGTCGTATGTCGGGGACCTGCATATCGTATGTCGGGGACCTGCACATCGTATGTCGGGGACCTGCATGTCGTATGTCGGGGACCTGCATGTCGTATGACGGGGACTTACACGTCGTATGTCGGGGACCTGCATATCGTATGTCGGGGACCTGCATATCGTACGTCGGGACCAGCATCACGTTTATTGGGAACGTGCAGGTCGTATAGGGGGGAACCTGTGTGTCGTATAATGGGGGGACGTGTGTGTATAGAGAGGACTAAAGTGTGTATTTACTGTATCACTTCACATGAATTTGCATGGAGAGAGAGAGAGAGAGAGAGAGAGAGAGAGAGAGAGAGAGAGAGAGAGAGAGAGAGAGAGAGAGAGACCGTGTGTGTGCGTGTGTGTGTGTGTGTGTGATAAGTTAAGAATGCTGGTTCTCTTTTTCAATCAGAGGACAGACTGCTGCTCGGACGACCCAGGCCAGACCCAGCCATCCGTCTGTGGCGGAGGGTGTGCGCGAAGAGACCCCGAGATTACTGTATCTGTTATGATTCCGCAAATTTCCGTCTGTCTTCCACGATAGATAAAGATTTAATGAAATCCCCTTTTTCTTATTTCCTGAATAAGATTGTCAGGACTCACAAAAATATTTGTCAGTTCAGGAAACGTCATAATTTGCACGGAAAAAAAATAATAGTGCTGAGTACCAGTTTAGATGAAATTCGTCTTACTACAATAAGCGATTTAGATATATAAGGAAAATTTATAATGTATTCAAATGTTTTTTTTTTAAACTACTACAGGGGTTTTATCAAAGGTTTGGGTATTATGAGCTCCTGAGTTTAAACGTATCAAACCATTTTAGAGCATTTAATTCTCTTTTTTAGATATAACTCTCGAGAGTTCGCATGTCCCAGGAGAGCAGAACAACTGTACTTTCAGATGATTCGTGTCTGCACGATGCATCTATATTTTCAATGCGTGTGATGGCCATACCCCCTTTGTAAACACTGCTTCTCGTCCAATCAGCGAACAGTCTGCTAAGCACTTGAATGAGTGACACCTGTTCAAACGATGGTATGATTGTGTATACGTTTTGATCAAGATGTCTCAAGCGTACTCAAATATCCTGTCACCAAAACTCTCATACTTTATCTTATCACGGCTATCTGGTTAGAGGTTAAAGGTCCCCTTCAGTGCATATCTGCACTATCTAAGTTTATCTAAGTTTCAATATAATTATTCATGAGATTAAGTAAAAATCCACTGCTCAAAAGATCTAATAAAACAAACTTTTTTTTAAGTTTCAATAGAATTAAAAAGTTGTATTAAATAGCCATTGTCCAAAAGTAATAATAAAATTCCATCGCTCAGACATTCTAATAAAACAATTGTTCAAAAGTTTCAATAACACAGAGGCGTTTAAAGGTTTCAATAAAACGCCAGCGATCAAAAGTTTCAGTAAAACTCCAGCGCAGCGATCAAAGATGATAGTAAAACTCAATCCATCAACTGTTCTCGTGTTCATGTGTTTCAGTGGAACTTCAAAGTTCAGCTGTTCCCGTCGTCCCTTTTTTAATGTTCCTCCAAATCTCGTACTATATCAATTCTACCATACCATTCGCCAACAGCCATCTCTCTCTCTCTCCATCCTCCAACAAGAGCAGACTTTCAACCTTTCCTCCAACGTTGGTACTCTATACACAATTTCTTCCTCCAACAGTGGTATTGTACTAACCTCTGTGATGTACCTTAGTATTTCCCCAGGGTTCACATTCTCCATCCTCCAACAGCAGTAGTCACATCCAACTCTTCCCTCCATCTCTAGCGATTCTCAGCTCCCTCCTCTGGCAGCTGACACCCTCTCTTCATTCCCACAGCAGCTGTCCACACTCTCCTTATCGCCAGCACCTATCTCTCCCTTTCCTCCAACTTTTGTACTCCCCACACCGTCCTCCAACAGGTGTATTTCCTCTCCCTTCGAGAGTGTATCTTCCTCACCCCATCCTCTAACAGGTGTATTTCCCATTTCTCCCACAGCTAAACTTATCCTCATCTTCCCTACGCCCCTTCATCAAGCCATGACTGTCCTTCGTATCTCTCATCGCTTATCTCCGTTCTCATTTGCCCTCTTCTCCTCCTCCTCCTCCTCCTCCACCACCCTCTCTTCTCCCCCTCCCCCAGGTCTTGCGACCCGGCCCTCACCTGTTGACTCCCTCCATAACCATCTCCTTCCCTCCTCCTCCTCTCACTCCCCACAACCCTAACAGCAGAAGTTATACCCATCGTCTCACATGCCATCTTTACCAGCTTGTCTTCCCACCTCCAATCTCTCTCTCCTCTCCCCACCCACCCCACATCCCTCCCTGGCTATGTCGATCCTTGGCAAGCGTCGTCATAACCCCTCGACTTCTTTATCTGGGCGACAGTTATCACTCTTTTTAGGCTGGGCCGCATAAAAGCAATTAACCTGTTGATAATCTACGGGAGGAATTCAACCCATTTCCACACAATGTCTGGGTCGGCGTGGTTCACAGTGCTGACATACCTGCCCGCTCCCCAGAGCACCAGCGCCTCCCGATCCTCGCCAAGACCCTTGGCTTTCGCAGCCTTCAACGCCTCCCTCTCTCCCTCCACGACCCTCCTCCTCCTCCTCCTCCGAGGCGAACCTCAAATTCGAGTGTTGGCTCACGAGACGCTTGGCCTTTTAAAACGTCCCTTCGACGCCCTGTTTCAAGGAGGGGTTTATGGTTGAGGGGGGTGGGGTGGTAAGGGTTTAAACACGGACGATCGTAAGAAGCCAAAGCCAAGGTCGGAATGCGGGGATCCGGAGGTCGACTACGTTATCAGCCCAAGATTAATGGGCCCTTCGGTCTCAACCTGGGTGGTCCGCCCGCTCGGCTCACTACATTGTAATTTCAAATGGGAATCTTCCAGTACAGAACCGGATGCTGGCGGGCGGCCACTCAGCAGACATAATGATGGAGAAGCCGCAGCAGTGGAGAGCAAGAGAGAGAGAGAGAGAGAGAGAGAGAGAGAGAGAGAGGAGAGTAGTAGGTCGTCCTCCTCTTCTTCACTCTCCCCTTCCTCCCTCCTCCCCTCCCCATTCGCAACTTACTCGTTTGAGGTGTTGAAGAAAAGGGGGGGAAGGAGGAGGATGGGGGAGGGGTTAATTGCCGACGGACAGACAGAAGCGAACCACTTGAGACAATCTTTTGGTCACGTGGCACCACGGTCGTCACGGACCAGGGGCGTGGTTGAGGACATCAGGGAGGGCGCCTCCTCCTCCTCCTTGGCAAGCGTTGGTTTTCGTGGAGACACTCCGGGGTGAGGTGAGCGGGTCGGTAGCGCCCGGTGCGACGGATGGCAGAAGGGTCGTAATGGGCATCAGGGAGGTTGGAGGAGGGAGGAGGTGGGAGGGAAGGCCTGGAGGCACCTGAGGCGCGGGGTGTAAGCATTGACACGTCACGCTCGCTGAGTGGGAGGTGGGGCTGGCTGGCGGGAAATTCAATTAAAGGTATCGTGAAGGAGTAGCAGCCCTGACCGACCCGACCCCTCTAGGGCTGGGACCAGGCCCACATCCTCCTCCTCCTCCTCCTCCTCGCCTCTCTCTCTCGCTCTGTCCCGTCCACCAGGCCTCCCTTCCCTCCCTACCCTGGCCAGGGTCCGGTCGACACCCCTATTTCTACCAGGGACCTGGCAGGGCCCCCAATTCGATCAGGACCTGGTGGCTATGCCCTCTCCCCTACCAGGGCCTGACCAACGTCATGCCCCTTACAAGACCTGATCAAGCCCTTACCCTTAGCAAGGCTCAACACCGTTATGAACCATACTGTAGAAGATAATGAGGTTGGGGATGAGCAGCTATTGGATACAGAGTTTAATTACGAGATTAGAGATGAGCGGATGATGAAGATAATCAAGAAGTGGATTTCTTTAGTCTTGTGGAGCTTGTCATAATGCTGCACCTACACGAAACAGAATAATGCTCCTTTAAATGCCTTGGAATTGAATAAATGCTCCTGTTTGTTTCCTTGAATATGCCACAGTAGATGTATCATTCTCGAGATAACAGTACATGTCTGAGACTTTTTTTTCCAGTTCATGGACAAGATACCATTCTACGTGACTCTAAATATTCTTAGGATATACAGTGTGGTATAGATGCTTGCCTGTGGCGTCTATACCGTCTATGACACACGCTTCGTGGCGTTGTTGATGCTCGCTGTCTGCTGAACAGCTTGCGGTTCTGTCTATGTCTGTCTGTCTGTGGCGTCCGTCTGTCTGTGAAGAGAGTGTCAACAGCATTTCATTGAATGAAGTCTCGTACACCGACACCACACCTGGTAACAGTCTCCCTTGGAGTCGTGAGGGTTTGGTGAGTGTATGTTAAAGGTTACTAAAATAAATAGATCGTTCAATGACCGGTAGCGTTGTCCAAACTTGGGTCAAAGGTCATACGGCGGAGTACCAATTTTGGCATGACTTGTGGTCACAGGTCATGAGATGTGAACAACTTGTTAGACTGACATAGTTGTCGAATTGTTCACGGTGTCAAGGTATATGGCCACATTGTTTACATTACTATTGTTTCGAAAATATGAACGTAAACAAAAAAAAGAAAATGAAAAACGCTTTTGTTTACGTGTATCTCGGTCATACCTTTATTGTAACTGTTATTATTTGAGCTTCGTTAATCAGCTGTGCTCGTATGCCAACAACTTTGACGCAATTGTAGTATCAGCTTTCAAGCAAGGGCCGCCAACCAGGCCATAGCCAATGTCTGCTTCTGCCATGAAGCGTTGGCACCACTGACGGGTTCATGGGGGCCATTAATACCTACATCAACGCTGGGACTTGCCATAGTAGCGCTGTCGACTATGGCAGGGTTGTACTGTGACTATGGCAGGGTTGCACTGTGACTATGGCAGGGTTGCACTGTGACTATGGCAGGGTTGCGACACACAAATACTTCCCCTCAGAAGACCTTACAAACATAAACCCACAGACTCATAAACCCACAAACCCTAAAACCCACAATCACTCGTTTCCAGGGAAAGACTGTACAATCCTGAACATAGAGAGAGAGAGAGAGAGAGAGAGAGAGAGAGAGAGAGAGAGAGAGAGAGAGAGAGAGAGAGAGAGAGAGAGACGGACATGAGGGGAAAATAAAGAGAAAGATCTCATGTCCGGTATAATGTCTTCCCTTTACACCATGTAGAAAAGGCGAACTGTTAAAGTCAATAAGCTCTCGCTGCACTCCGGAATGTTATCCTCAAGGGTTGGACGATACGATCGGATCCTCTATTGTAAGTGGGATAAAGGATCTGACACCACCTCCTTACGATCAGATCGCATGAGGCGTGTTGGATAAAGGATCGAATACTTGTACAAACATACCCGATAGGGATTGGATCGTGTTTCGAACTCGGGAAATAGTGGTCATAATATAATGGTGTTAATCTTTAAGGGAGGTAAAGGGGATTATCAATGTTAACTGACGCAGGCGATGAAGATGAATGGGGATTATCAATACTTGTGGAGATAAAACGGGTTTAGGTTTTGGTAATGGTGACCATGATAAATGAATAAGGGAAAATAATGATAATGATAGAGGTGGTGCACGTAATAGGAGTAGCAGAAGTAGTAGTAGTAGTAGTAGTAGTAGTAGTAGTAAGAGTGGGTAGCGATGCAAGTTATTCTGATGGTAGTAGAAATAGTGATGATTAATATCAGAATTAACATCACTATCAGTATGGCGGCAATAGCAGTAATAGCACAAGTAGTGGCAGTTGTAATAGCAGTAGTGGTACTAGTATTGATAGTAGTCGTCAAGAAGCAGTAATAGTAGCAATAGTAGTAATAGTAGTAGTAGTATTAGTAATAGTAGGAGTAGTATTAGTAGTATTAGTAGTATTATCAGTAGTAGTATTAGTAGTAATAGTAGCAGTAGTAGCAGTAGTAGTAGTAGTAGTAGTTACCGATAGCCATTAAGCGAGCCAGGCTATCTAGTCCCGTACACATAAGCGCAAACAATCGAACTACTCACCACCTCACCCCCCAACCTCCTTCCACAACCCAGCAGGGGTCAGTAGGTCACATGGGACAATACAACAGCTTCCCACCGCAAGAAGCCGACCCCAATATACTCTTGACGACGAAATAAAGAGATGAACATGTTCAAGGGAGGTACATCCCTATCCCTCCCTCGCTCCTCTTTGTAGGGGCGAATCATGTGTGTGTGTGTGTGTGTGTGTGTGTGTGTGTGTGTGTGTGTGTCATGGCAGAAGACTCTGACTGCAAGGAATATATCCTTCGTGATTTACAACGACTTTTTTTTTTTTCTTTTACCAAAACCCACAATCCTAATTTACAGCTTCTCTCTCGTCCGGGTGTGATTTGCCTCGTCTTTTAAAGCGGTATACTGTCTCATATCTGGACAGGCCCTGGGTCCATGATGCCCTCGAGATGTCTGCTAGGACAGCTGAGGGTTCTGGCTAGGATAGCCGAAGGTCCTGGGTTTTAAGTAAAGTGGTGGACGAGATATGCTATGAAAAACGAGATGCTTCAAATGGTTTCCGTTTTTTTTACGGTTCAAAATACGCAGCGTCTCTACCCCATGATAACGCAAAGTGCGGCGTATAATTTCCGATAGTGAGGTGCCTGACGAGAGACTAGTTTACCTATGTTTAATGAAAAAAAAAAAAGGTGTCGAAGGTTAAACTGAAACCAAGAGCTCCTGAATTCATTCTCCTGAAGAAGGCCTTGAAGGAATCATTTGAAACGAAAGAATTTCGAGATTTCGTTCTTGTTTCTCTGTGCTGCCTATTTTTTTTTTTTCCTCCCACTGTCAACAATGGGTAACATTTGCCTATGTTTATCATTATCGAGATTTCTGATTCATATACTGAGAGACACACTTCTGTTTCTTATCCCAGGACGGTACTGGTTGCTTGATCGACGTGAATCATCACCCCATGAGGCATTCTTTTACTTCTAGTACGTCTGGCCTCGACGCGAAGACCAGGGTATCAATTAGACGAGGCAAGCCGCAGCGGTTTCGACTCCCTCCGCCAGAGTACCTCCACCTCGCTCTCGGCACCACTATCTCTACGTAAGATTCAATCCCCTTAGTCGTGAGATTGACTGAATATCTCAAATTCTCGTGATTCAGTCAGCTCCCATCGCCCAAGGCGAATCACAGCGTCACCTATGATTTTCTCGAGTATTAGATTCCTTCTAAAATCTCTCGTCATTCTTTCCCTCCAGCTGTTCGGTTAATAAGCTCTAGGCAAGGAGGTAAATAGGTAAGTGAAAGGGTGATGAGGTAGCGGGCAGGTGTGGGCAGGAGGATGAGGGAAGGCGGGAAGGCCATGGGGAGTGGGCAAAGCCCCAACCACCGAGGGAGGAGTGACTATAACCCATGAATGAGTGACTCTTCCTGAAGCCTCGGGTTTCGTGTCACTCCCCAGATGTTGCCGTAATTGGCCTTGATTGGCTGCGGCAGAGGATTGGTAATGATTTTGATTAGACGTGAAGGTGCGGAAGACTCGAGAAGATTGGGCGTTTGGAGAATGGATAATACTAGAGTGCGAGAGGGGGGGAGGGTGGCTTGCTTCGACACCAGAGAGAACGTAATGGGATCCGCTAAACTTTGGCTGGCCGGCCAAATTTGCATAGATTAAGGGATAAAGAGAAGCGACAGTTTAAACAGTTTATAAGTACTGATGTCGGGCGGTCGGGGGATAAAGACAGAGAGAGAGACAGACACAGACAGACTGGAAGGGGGTAATAAGGGTCAAGTCGGGACACCTTTTCCCCTCCCTCTTTTCCCCCGCCTCCCTCCCTCCCTCCCTCCCTCTTCCACTCATGCTAACAAAGCCCCCCTCCCCCCTCCCCCTCCTCTACCTCCTCCTCCCCCCACACACGTCAACATAGTCAGCCACCTTTGCTAACAAGCGTAGCTCCTGTGTTATGGTGCCCATTGCAATGTTGGCCTGGCTGGGGTGGGTCATTAGCAAGATGGATATAATGGTGTGAAGCGGCTAATGGGTGGTTGTTGTCGAGGTGGGGGAGGGGGGGAGGAGGGGGTATAAGTGATAGGGGCCGAAGCATACTTAGCGGACGGGGGGGGGGCTGAAGTATATTCAGCTAAGAGAACTTCAAGTATATTTATGTAGTATACTTAGCGTACTGGGGTGGGGGGCATGAGGGTAAAGCATATCTATCCGACAGAGCTAAAGTATATTCATGGAGTATTTATGGCGGTCAGGGGAAGCTTAAGTATACTAAGCTGAGGAAGGCTGAAGTATATTTAGCTGACGGGGTGTGGGGAGGAGGAGGAGGGAGGGAGGGTGGTGGTCGAAGTATATTTAGCTGACGGAGGATATAAGTATGTTTAGCTGTCGGGGCTTGAAGTATATTTACCAACATGGGGCTAAATATATATATATATATCCCGTGCTCGTATTCTATGTCCGACTCTCGCTAGAGAGAGAGAGAGAGAGAGAGAGAGAGAGAGAGAGAGAGAGAGAGAGAGAGAGAGAGAGACCCGGCGACGATGATGGTATAAATCTCCCGTAATTAGACCATGAATCAGTTGGGGACATTAAAGTAACACCAGAAAACAGCTGAGTAATAATTCGTGTGGCAGATGAACACGATAGGCGGGTGGTGGTGGTGGTGGCGGGAGTATTGTGGTTGGTGGTTGGTGGTGGTACGAGTATTGTGGTTGGTGGCGGTGGTGTGAGTCCTGTGGTTGGCGATGGTACGAGTCCTGTGGTTGGTGGTGGTGGTATCCCTCCGTATCCCATGGTACCCCAGCGATGGCTGGGGTTTACCATGGCCAGACGGCCGTGCCAGACCACCTGACCAAAAACTCTGTCAACTTGACACTGTGAATGATGACGTAGTAGTGTCCAGCTGTGTGTGTGTCTGTTTGTCCACGATTGCTTCCTTAACTGACGAACCATCACTCAAGAACTGGGTGGGCGCCGGCCATCTCGCTGTTCGCACAGGGGCTGACCTCGACCTACCAGTCATAGTGTCTTTCTGAGGTCAAAAATCATTAATACGAGGCCAGGTATGCTTATGGCTCTAGGGTGGATTAGCATCTCGACGTACTCTGGAGTATTTTACATAAATAATTTACCTAATGATGTATAATCAATACAGTATTTTCCTATCTACCATTTTGTTCGATTTTGAAACATGGAAGAAGAGATGGAACGATGGAGTAAAACAAGCTTTAATTTGTCGGGGCATGAACATTCAGGACGGTGAGAGGCGTGCGTGGGATAGAACAAAATGGATCGAAATGCTATATGAGGGGCAAAGGGCTCTCAGTTCGCCGAACTAGGACATACGAAAACGTCAGTGGATATCGTGTAACTGGTCCGTGGGTGGTGGATTCTGATGCATTATACATGACAGGCAGAGAGTGGATGTGAGCAAATGGGACCATTTCTTCATCTGTTCCTGGCACTGCCTCAATTAAGCGGGGAAACAACAAAGAGCTCACACTTTCACAGAACCCACAATCCCCCTACGAGTGGCTTGGTAACCAAGCGTTCCCATCTCCCAAGCAAATGGTAGGGGGTTCGAATCCTTGCTCTCAGGGAGGGGATGTTAAGACCGATAAAGTATTGACTGTGCGGATACCGATGCCTTTATCTGAAACAAGATATTCAGTGTTCTCATATCTAGACTGTTATCTTGAGCGTTATCGGTGTCGTGCTTTCCCCAGGAATCCATGATATAGATCTAACTAGCCAGTTCTATCTTCTGGACCTGTATTGGGTAAAGCTTTTCCCTAAGAAGAGTGGCTATTATACGCTATGGCTCAAAGTGCTTGGGCTTTTTTTTACGAGCACTCGGCACTTACGTGCACCCTACGATGTCGATAGGTGCAGTGCACTTTCTTGCCCCTGCTTTATCATCCCTCTCGGGGATTGGTTGATGAACACACAACACAGCGAGCGGCTCCGCCCATGCGGGGGGAAAAAACTGACCAATTAGCTGTCGGGAAATAAATCTGTTTAATACTCGAATGATGACGGAACAAATTCACCCAGAAAAGCGTATCTGAATTTCTTTAAAAAAAATCACTGTTGCAGGAACAGTTCACTACTATAAATAAGAAAAATTCATGGAAAAAAAAATTGAAAATTGTTCAACTTGAGCACGTTTCTCCGAGGCGCCACTTTTGTTACTGTTAAAAGGCAAATGGCTTCTTTGAATAAGGTGTACCATCGCTTCTATCATACTGATCAAGAGGCACATGGTACCATGTCGCCGTACCGTCACACACTACACCCCTATACCTCACCCATTCAGAGCATGACGTGTGTGACGCGTTCATCTGTTTACCGAAGACCGCGTCTTGGGTGGAACAGTGGGGGAGTTGGGGGTAGGGTTGTCGTTCTTGGCTTCTCGGGAACCCAAGTACGAGGCTACTGACATCACGGGTGACTGACATCATGAAATAACCGGAGACAGTCACCCTTCAGAACCACTGAATTCCGGGCGTCTCACACTAGCAGGACGGACGCACTGGTAAACTTCAGCAACATCAATTCACTTATCAAAATCTAAAAAGACCACTGATGTCTCTTGGATTCTTTCCTCTCAAAGATGAATAATTCGTGAGAATTTATTTTCTTTTCATGAGGTACACAGAAGTGCCCATCACAGCAAATGCTGTCATGGACCTGGCTCTCAAAGGAAGGAATTCCTCAAAACATCAGAATTGTAAATGTTTATGAAGTGTATATACGATTTCCCTCAACTATCGTGTTCCTAAATGACATAAGAATTTTTTCCCTTTGAGGCCTTGCTGACGAAACATAATCTGTATATAAACAAAGCCACTGATGCCAGTGTGGAAAACGAATTCAGGCCTCCAGGCAACACTTGTTTCCCCCCTGCCTGCAAGAATCATCCCTTGTATGAGCATATCTTTAAGTCAGATATGAACTGTCAATCAGAAATATATTTTCCCTCATCAGCAATTGCGTTTTCTATTTTTGATTCCACCGAATCCAAGAAAAAAAATAAAGCCCTGAAGATAGAATTGTTCCATGTCTGATCCATACCATGTATGTACGTATTGCTTTTTCTCTCATATGGAGATGAGATTACTTTATGAATAAATTATTCAGATTCTGATATTTCTCTCTATACCTGAGTGTCTCAACTCATATTACGAATTTATCATCTCCAACGCAACGACGCTTCTCATTCTCAACTGATAGACAGAAGCCTTTCCCAATCTTCCCTTGATTATCCTGATTACCTTCGTGCATCTGACAGTTTCTTATATAATTACTTTTCCCCTCCATCAAGCTTTCATCATCGTAGCACTTGAGGAGGGGGAAAAGGGGGCGGGGGGGAAATAATGAACGTACTTTCTCGATTTCCCACATTGGGGGGGGGGGAGGGAGGGAGGGAGGAGGGCATCATAAATCACCTCTGGGTGGTTGTTCTTCCCCAGTCCTCCATCTTCCCCCCAGAGAGAGGGGGAAAAAAATAGTAAAAATGATATATATAAAAAAAAAATTGCCTCTCGACTAATTTCTGATGAGTTCCAAGTCCATTAAGGGCGTCCGGCTCGTGGGAACTGGGCGGGAGTCCGGCAGCTGGGATTAGGAGCGGATGAATGGCATAACTGGCCCTTCCCCCCTCATCCCTGGGACCCCAATACAGTGCCAAGCCACAGACACTCCCTCAGGGGCAGAACTCTCAGCGCCCCGGCACAGCGGACACACCTTTATCAGCCGGGGAAAGATGATGGCGATAGTGCCTGGTGGGAAGGAGGAGGAGGAGGAAGGGGGAGGGAAGGAAGAGGGAGCGTCTTCAGATCCCCCTTCTCTTCTTTTACCCCTCCCCCCCCACCACCCCTCCCCCACCCCCTCCGCCCCTTCTCCCCCGAGAGAGCGTTTTGATAGGCTGGCGCTGATTGGCTGCCGGCCCCGAGCAAACGGAGCAATCAGGAACAAGAGTGATGGATCTAATACAACTCCTGACGCTAATGTGGTTATCTGTGAGTGAACCAAACCACTTTTTTCCCCCCTCCCTCCTTCTCTCTCTCTCTCTCTCTCTCTCTCTCTCTCTCTCTCTCTCTCTCTCTCTCTCTCTCTCTCTCTCTCTCTCTCTCCTCCATCTTTCACGCGTTTTGCAGAAGCATTTAAGGTTTTTCAAATTGATTCAATCAGACGAGAGAATCGGAGCGATTGAACCCCCAACCCCCTTTCTCTCTCTCTCTCTCTCTCTCTCTCTCTCTCTCTCTCTCTCTCTCTCTCTCACACACACACACACACACACACCACCTCCTGCATAAGCCCGGGTGGTGGTGATATTGATGGAGCTTTTCAATTATATGCTTCTTGTCTCAGTTTTGCCCAGCTGGGGAAGGGAAAGGTGTGTGTGTGTGTGTGTGTGTGTGTGTGTGTGTGTGTGTGTGTGTGTGTGTGTGTGTGCGCGCGCGCGCGCGCGCGCGCGGAGGGGGGGGAAGGGAGGGGCGGGGGTGGATGAGGGATGGATAGCACCCGAGTTCGATTCATCACGACGCCCTTCGTGAGGACCCCTCGCTGAACCCACCTGGGGGAACCTCCTCCTAAGGGAGAGAGGGAGGGAGGCGCGGGGTCCTAATCTCACCCAGGGAGGACACCCAGGCACCCGCGAGGCGTCTTCGGGTGTCGTACAAACGCCCTCGGAAAACGGAGGGTGACGCCACCACAAAACACCCCATTACGTACACCCGGAGGCCTTTTCATTATTCACTTTCCCTGCACAACGTCACGATACACCATTCATCGTTTCTATACAGTGAAGAGGCTCTTACAATCGCCTTATCAACGACTCGAAAGCTTCGACGAATACGGCTTTGGCATATGTGATACACGTGTTTCTACCACACCTACAAGACGAATGACTCTCTCTCTCTCTCTCTCGTCGTAACTGGTGTAGTAAAAACGACCCATTATTCCTTTTTTTCCCTTTTCTCTCCCCCCCCCCCTCCGGCCCACACGAGTATTTTCGAAATGAATTGTCAATGGTTAGGTTCGCCACGAGACGCCGTCGGTCCAGCACGGATCCCGGGGCTACTGAAACCGTCCATCAGGACCGGGTTGCAAGACTCAAGTGTGATGATGCAGAGGAGGAACTGCAGGGAACAGAATCTGTTTTGGGACGCTTGAACAAAATCTCTTTTGGGACGCTTGAACAGAATCTCTTTTGGGACGCTTGAACAGAATCTGTTATGGGACGCTTGAACAGAATCTCTTTTGGGACGCTTGAACAGAATCTCTTTTGGGACGCTTGAACAGAATCTCTTTTGGGACGCTTGAACAGAATCTGTTTTGGGACGTTTGAGAGTATCTGTTTGGGACGCTTCAGAGAATGACTAATCCCCACTCTCCCTTTTTATGTTTTGGGATTCTCCTCCAGGTAATTAGGCCTTCTGAGAATTCTCTACAACTCTACGATTTGATATATCATGTTGGAGACGCAACTTATTACAGCCACTAGTCGTACGTGAAACGTTCAACTGGTCGTAGGAACACTCACGATATTCCCCAAGACGTGAAGATAATGACGAAGAACACCCACTTCTCACAGATTAAACGCTCGGGTCTTTGGTCAACACGAGACAATCGGGATGAAGGGGAAAAAAAAAATGTTTAAGAAAAAAAAAAAAAAAAGGGGATCCTTTCCCATCGTTCTTTGGCCAAATGTTGTGATTGGCCAATCTCTTTTTCACGGTGTTTTCAAACCTACAGTCGTCGTGCGGGAGAATGGCCAGTCGTCACGGAAGATTAGCCAGTTTCTAGGAAGGAAGGCAGGAAGGAAGGAAGGGGGTGGGTGTGTATCTAGTCATCTCTTTGGTCTTGGCGAAGACAAAAAGCAAAACAAAAAAAAAAAAAGAAGACTTGGTAAACATTTAAAGTAAAGGGTGATTATCTGGTTTCACAGATGACACACACTTACGGACGACTTTCCCCAAGGATTTCAATCATAGCTTGAGCCTTAACACCACGACAGACGCGTCCTTCTTTCTACTAAAGACGCCATCTTTATACGTATTAGCCATTCACCACACATAAACACATACTCATCCTGAAAATCCCTATGGTGGTAGAGATATCTCGTATGTGTGTGTGTGTGGTGTGTGTGTGGAGACAATGGCCTTTGTTCATGTATTCAGGGAAGCGTTTTATTGACCAAACTAGAAGAGTTGGCAAATGGATTCTTAATGAATAAGAGAAGTACGTGTGTGTGTTTACTAAAAATCGTCTATAAGTTGGTGAAATTAGATAGCTTCCAGTTATATATATATATATATATATATATATATATATATATATATATATATATATATATATATACTGATGCATCGAGCATTAGTCATGAATGAGTAATCTGATTACATGATTACATGATTACAGGACGAATTACATAACTTGTCGTTCACACGGTCATGGTGTTAGGTGCACAAATTACTCCTTTTTGATGAAATGGATTATCACATTAGCCGGTGCGATATGCTAAACACATAACGATAATCTAATTATGTATATTCTATCTATTGCGATGTTCTTTTGTTCCGTAATGAAAATAAAGCAGACTGTTTATGTCTCTTTGTCACTGATACAGAAAACCTTCTAATGGTTCTTAATTCTCTAGTTCTAAGAATAGAAGAAAAAAACATTCTCCTCTTATTGCAAAAATGGGTAATTACACAGACACACACACACACACACACACACACACACACAATATATGGAGTGCAAAAACATTCACCAACACAAAAGAGGAGGACAGAAATACCAGTGCAGTAATGTCTCTTCGTCCGTTCTTCCCTCCGTGCACACTCACGTGCGTGCATTAATGCATTCAACCGTCCGTGCACACTCACGTGCGTGCATTAATGCATTCAATCGCCCGTGCACACTCACGTGCGTGCATTAATGAATTCAACCGTCCGTGTACACTCACGTGCGTGCATTAATGCATTCAACCTCCGTGCACACTCACGTGCGTGCATTAATGCATTCAACCGTCCGTGCACACTCACGTAGCGCATCAATGCATTCATCCGTCCGTGCATTCGTGTGCTCTAACGTCCGTGCATTCATTCGTTCTTGGCACAGAGGACGAGTAAGGCAACCTCCCAAAAAATACGCCGTCAGCTCCGTTGTCGCCCTTGCACTTATACTACTTTTGTCGGCGATCATTTTTGTCAGCGATCACTTCAGTCGGCGATCAATTCTGTGGACGATCATTCCTGTGGTGGACGACCACGTCTCTCGTCCATTCCTTCTGTCGGCAAATCATACCTCAGCTTCCACTCGCCATAACAATCTTTACCATCGTTCACCACCGAACAACCCATGACCAGAGATATGACTGATGCACGAAATTGGCTTTTTCCTCCCACCATCCGAACGCGTGACTTCAAAAACATCACAGCAGACGTGTACATCATCACAAGGTAATCGCACAACCTGTTTGGCAATCGCTGTGTTATGAGGTGATCTGAAACCGGGCAAATTATTTGTTAATAAGCCGGCGTCCGTCGGTGCCGGAATACCTAATAGACATGAGGTAATAACACTCCTGAGCCTAATAGCTTTTGGTAATTAAATTGAAGTGTGCATATTTTGAAGGTCTATTAACTTTACAGGGAGAGAGGGGGGAAAAAAACCATCTATTTTTTTTTTTTTCATGGCTCTGTTTTCGAATTATTAACTGTGACGCAGCTTACCTGTTGACCTGTCGACCTATGGTATCAATTGGTCCATAATTTATAAAGCATTTAATTACTTACACACACACACACACACACACAGACACACACACACGGCACAATGGTTAGTATTGCTGACTATGATTCACGTACTAGTCCACCTAGGTCCGAATTCTGAACCCGGCTGTCGGCCCACAGCCAACCCAACTGTTCATCCTCCCTTCGGGGCTGGGCGATAAATAAGCACCTGGCTCAGGCTGGTGGGGGGTTTGGGGGTGCAATACACAGCTCTTCTCTCCCCATCTCCCAACTCTTCTCTCCCCCAGCTCCTCCTTTAACTCTCCTCTCCACCCACGCTCCCCCTCAACTCCACTTCTCTCCCTTTACCCCTTAATTCTCCCCCACTCACCCCTCTCCCTCTGTCCCACTTACGTCTCTTCACTCTCCCTGCATCCCTTTAACTCTACCCCCACTCGCTCCCTCCCCCCCACCTTCCATTGGGACATTAAAAATGCAATACATCAGCTAATCACAAAGTGTAATTACCCAGCCTTCGTATCGAGTGAGGCAGAAATTCGAGTGAAATTAAAATCACATCACACCAGCGTTTTGTTAAGTCATTTATTATTGGGCTAAACAAATGTTTACAGCTTCTCTGTTGTGCAAAAGTAGATTCAAATGACGGATGTAAAGTATATAAAGGTCTGCTTTATTATACACCTGACTGTATTGGACACAAGTTCCATGCGTCAGCCACAACTTTATCAAGTGCAACTTCAAGGACGATTTCTTATCTTATCTGCAGTGATACAAATATAACAACAGCAATTTTACCACATGATCCAAACAGCTATTCCCAAGACTCTGGGAGTTTGGCTGCACTCACAGTGATGGAGACACATGGGCGAGAGTTCTACTTGGAACGAGACAAAAAAACAAAAACTACTTCAAAATGACCTTTAACATATCAGGAATGATTTACTTATGAAGACAAAGGAAAGCAACATCACATTTACGATAATCCTGACAGATATTTCATGTCCATGACTGACGAATTTTTTTTTTTAATACGTCGTGGCTACAAACATTTCAGACTTTTCTTTTTGATCAGTCCTCTACATGGTGCCCTACTCTTCCCTCTCTTCCTCTCTATGTTCCTGATCCCATCCACTGTGACAAGCAACCTCGAGAGGAGGATCCAGTGGTCTGTTCCACCTTGTATTCGACATGACTCCTCCTGTATCCGTCAGCCTACCACAGACTGGAACTCTCTCTCTCTCTCTCTCTCTCTCTCTCTCTCTCTCTCTCTCTCTCTCTCTCTCTCTCTCTCTCTCTCCAGTGGGAAGGGAAGTGGTCGGTGGTTAAGGGTGGTGAATTTCTCAAGTGGGTACGAGTGCATAACAATGTACGTGACAAATAACATAAGTCGTACCTTTACATACATAGCCAGGGTTGCAGATATACAGGGACGTTTAGTGAGTAAATGGCATGTTTCATACCTTACGTGTGTGTGTGTGTGTGTGTGTGTGTGTGTGTGTGTGTGTGTGTGTGTGTGTGGACAGCAATATCCCAATCAAACCGTCAAGTTTACAGTCTGATTGGCTGATTATATCACAACACGACAGAGACGCGTATCGGACGGCAGACCGAGTGATAACTGCATCGTTTAAGAATTATGGGGGTGATAACAGTACTAGTCCCCAGTTATTACAGACGGTATCAGTGAGTGGATGGTGCTAATGAGGGGCCTAATGACCTCACTAATGAGGGCCGTGAGTGAAGGGCCTCGTTCACCTGAACTAAGTGTATGCATGCATGGGTCTCACTCCCTCACTGCTGCGACGTGAGTCATAGATGAGGTCGTCTGGAAATCGTGAGGTCCTGCAGGAGGGAGGAAGTCATTCATGAGTCACATGTGACGCAACAGTGAGTCGCCTGTGGAGTCGCAGTGATACAGAATCGTCGGTAAAGATACAGTGATAGTGAGGAGTCACTGTAATGAGACAGTGATAGTGAGGTGTCACCTGTATGGTTACAGTGATAGTGAGGTGTCACTGTAAGGAAACAGTGATAGTGAGGAGTCACCTGTAAAGTTACAGTGATAGTGAGGAGTCACTTGTAAGGTTACAGTGATAGTGAAGAGTCACTTGAGAGGTTACAGTGATGGTATGGGGTCACTTGTAAGGTTACAGTCATCTTGCAGGGGTAGTGAGTCACCTGCTGGGGTCGTTGTACGTGCTTTTGGTCACCTGTGTCGTCACCAAGGGTAGAGTCATCTATAGAGTCATACAGGTATAGGGCAGCACCTGTATAGTCATGCAGGTATAGGGCAATACCTGTATAAACATGCAGGTATAGGGCAACACCTGTATAGTCATACAGGTATAGAGAGTCTATTGGGGGCATGTTGGTAAGGAGTTCCTTGTGGAAATTAGCAGGTGTTTTGTGTCACCTCCGCTGCCACACAGGTGTGGTAGGACACATGTGTTGTCATGCAAGTGCAACAGCAAGTCACTTGAGGGTATACGAGGTGGTTAGGGTCGATAGTTCACCCATGTTGTTAGGAGGAGGTTAACGAGCGATTACCGCTGGTCGTGTAGGGCGTAACGAGCCACAGAGTAGTGTTGAGGGAGTGAGTGGGTGGCTGGGTGGGTAGGTGGGCGGCCAGGCAAGCGAGCGAGAAGGGACGGGGCGGAAGGGAATGTGGGCGGGGCGTGGGCGGGAGGACACAAAATAAAAAGGGCGGGCGGGCGGGCGGGCCAAGAACAGGGCGGCATCGATCATAGCAGAGCCCCTTGTCACACCACAGGATGTGACCAACCACGGTGCCCCTGGCCTTGCCTCAGCCACGCCCTCTATGTCTTCCTCATACCTGCCTTCATTCCTCCTCCCTCCTCTCCTCTCCTCTTCAGTATGCTAACAAGGCTTCAACGTCTGCCGTCGCTTAAGCTGTCGTAGATCCACCATCCTTGACATTAGAGTTCTCCAAAGCTCGGCGTTCACAGCTTGAGCTTTTGTCTACTCATCGTTCACAGCTTGAACTTCGTTTATTCAACAGTTCATAGCTTGAACTTCGGTTATTCAACGTTCACAGCTTGAACTTCCCCAATGCCAACGCTTCAGCTTCCTTACGTACAACATCTGTACCTTTAGCTCTGTATAAACTCTGTAGTTTAGAGTCCCAATCGTTCGTCGCGTTCAGTGCTCTAGCTTTATAGAGCTTCAGTGTTTTGCGGTGTTAAAGTTCTGTGAATATCTAATTGATCAGAGCTTTCTGTGGATTTCATATTTTCAGCTGTATCGTTAGCTTCGGCGGCAACACCTCCTTTAGCTCTCGTCTCCTGTGTATCCAGAGCTTCATTTAACTGTCCCAATCCATCAACTCTTCCTTTAACTAACATCATTTAGCACTGGCATCTCAAATGTTTCGAGGTTGCAAAGCTTCTGACACCTCTAGCTCCAACATTCTTAGCTTCAACATTCTTAGCTTCAACATTCTTAGCTTCAACATTCATTTGCACATAGTCTCAATATGCAGAACCGCTTCATCAACATTCAACATCAATAGTCACATCAACATCAACACTCCCGAGGCATCACATGCGTTTCAAATATCAGAACAAACACTATAAAAAAGAAAACACCAAACGACACAGGAAAAAAAATAAATCGGGGGGGAAAAAAAAGGAGTCTTAGATCAATGGCATCTCATGTTTGCAGACTATGTACGAGGCAGCGTCCACACCTCCTTCACGTGAGGCTTTTACATACAAAATGGTCCATAAAGAGTAAAAAAAAAAGAAAAGGGTGACCTTATTTTGAAGCCCGTAATGTATCTGACCATCTTCAACACAGATCTCTCTTGAAGTGCCGTCTCTTCTATTTTTCTACGGTCTTTACTGACGTTCTGAGAGGAAGTATTCACCTCTGGTTCTCAGGGTCAAGCGAGAAGGGAGGGAAGGGGAGAAGGGAAGACGAGAGGCGAAAGGAACCCCAGAGGTTATCAATCATGAAACGCTGGGAGACACCCCCCATGCTGGGCGGTGAAGACACCACCACACACACCCCCCCTTTCCGATATTGACCCCGAGCTCTCTCTCTCTCTCTCTCTCTCTCTCTCTCTCTCTCTCTCTCTCTCTCTCTCTCTCTCTCTCTCTCTCTCTGTGCGTTTGTGTGTGTGTGTGTGTGTGTGTGTGTGTGTGTAGAAACAGTATTTTTTCCCCCCATCAAAAATGATCCATTTCGGAATGGTCCTCAGAAGACCCCCAGCAAATGAAATGAACGTCAAGTTCTCGAAACCACTCAGACCAGAGACCAACCACGACCATCCTCTCATCTGAGGACCACTCAGACCAAGGCGTCTTGTACCATCTACTCTGGATGGGTCCGTACGCATCCTCAAGTCTTGACATACAGTCTGAGAGGCGTGTGACATTGACAAATTCACAATGACGATACAGACGCTGTTTTTCATAAGGCGTGGGACATTGTGGAAGGGTTAAATAGTGGGACAGACAAGGAAGACAATGTAACAAACAAGGTGGTCAATAGTGCAAACAAGGGAGACAATGGTAACCATACAGCTGACAATGGATCAAGGTGGACAATGGTAGAGACAAGGTAGACAATGGTACAGATACAGTAGACAATGGCAGAGACAAGGTAGACAATGAAAGGTACAGGCTTACTATAGAGGCAGACAGTCCCCCACCAACCATCAGAATGGAGATCAATAAACAACATGGCGATTCCTGATGATATATCCCTCTTACATTATCATTCATTCCCTTCATTACTTCCCTCCCTCCTCTTTTTTCCCTTCCTTATTTTTCTTTTCGTGTGTGTGTGTGTGTGTGTGTGTGTGTGTGTGTGTGTGTGTGTGTGTGTGTGTGTGTGTGTGTGTGTGTGTGTTTCGTCTACCAAGATCTTCATCTCGTGTGTTCTCACTCTGTCATCATGCCACACTCACTCTACCCTCAATTTCCTCATGATATCACCCAGCCCCATTTCATCATCAAACTCACTCAAGTGCTCTTGTAGACACTCATTAATTAGTCAGTACTTCTACCAATCAGCTCTAATTATGGGGAATAGGGGGAAGGGGGCTACTCACTGGTGATTAACATGATGGAGTCATTGATTCTGCTCTGCTAGTATGACGTAGGTACGTAGAACTAATACCCCACTTACTCTACACTATCTTCGTCTCATAACAATGGCGTCCAGATATATATATATATATATATATATATATATATATATATATATATATATATATATATATATATATATATATATGTATCAATCGACACACCTATGAACCTCCTTCGAACCTCTGTCTCATCTCAAACGTACACAGATGACGCGTTCACACTGGGGAGTGAGAACGAACAAGGGCAGTGCAAAAGAACATGGTAATTATGAAGGTTGTATCAAATACTCATCACTTAACGAAAACTTTGCAATTTACTGGATCAAATGTAAAGACAACTGTTAAATACCTTATGTCTGGTAATGCTATCGTTGAACACGTCCTCATAAATAAAGATATCCTTAGATACCTTCTCATTAATAAAGATATCCCATCACCTACCAAGACATCATTGAATACCTTATCAAGAATAAAGATAGTGTTACACACCTCATCCTTTATAGCAACACTGTTAAATATCTCATCGTTAGATAAAGATATATCGTTAAATGACTAAGAGACTCGTAAAGATTTTGTTAAGTACCTCACCCGCAATTAAACCCGCTCTTAAATCACCGATTACGAATCATCATCAACCACTTGTTTCCGACATGATCATCGTTCTTACATCTTCGTGGCGAAATGTACCTTTCTCTTCCTCCAATTTCTTTCCCACGTCTCAGTTCATTTGCGTCATATGTCAGCTTCTACTTATGTCGTCAAAACTATGAATGCACTTTCTCTCTAATCTTTGCTAAGGGCCAGCGATCCCCACTACATTAAACTTCCATCACCCAATGAGCCAAAACACGGACCCAACCCAATACATTAATCACCCCAGTACATACGTAATGGAGGACAGATACGTCACAATCAACTCCACGAAATGAGTCGACCAATCGACTGGTGTGATAACCAGAGCAAAACACCCACATGATCAGGTCGTTTCACACTCATGTGTGACCAGAGACAGAACCCATTCGTTTGCATGATCAGCCTAGCTAAATGAGCGATTAGTGATCAGAAAAAAAAAAACAAAAAACGAGCCGATAGCACAAACAGCAGACATGAGACAGTTAACCCCACGAGCTAATCCATCCCACAGAAGTCGAACCCATTCCACAATCATCTCCCTTACATAATGACTTCCCCTTTACCCATTGACCATCATGACTGTTGTTTCGTCTTTGTCCAATCCACATAATGGGTCCCCACTCCCCATCCTCCCCCAACTGAAGCCTCCTGCCCCTGCTTACCCCCTCCCACTCTCTTTTCTTTTAACTCTCCCCCCCACACGCCCTCCCCCCCTTCTATCCCTGTCACCCCTTCCATCATCTCCTGCTATTACGTATGTTTAACGTGTGTGTTATGACGTCTGGCTAAATAACTACCCAGTAGTCGAAAGCCATTAAACTGGCCAACGTACAAGTCTCCTCCCCCGACAGCAGTCTCCTCCCCGCACTTCACCGACGATCTACGCCCTCATTTCCCTCTCCCACACCTTTCCTCCCCACCGCCCTTCTCTCTCCCCCACCCCCCATCACTGATATCATTTCCCTTATGTGAATCTGTTTTTCTTTCTTTCCTTTTCCTATTTTTCTCTCTCTCTCTCTCTCTCTCTCTCTCTCTCTCTCTCTCTCTCTCTCTCTCTCTCTCTCTCTCTCTCAAACCACTGTAGCACCTGGTAAACGCCTCTCCTGCCTCGGAAAGGGACACACACACACACACACACACACACACACGATAGGAGGCGAGCGAGCCACGAATATACCCCTCCCCTCCTCCTTCCCCCACCCTACCAACCCCCTCGACGCATTTCCTCCTATAAACAACGAGGAGGAAACGGCTTAATGATAGATCCCTGCCTCCAGCCAGCCTGTCACCCGCCCGCCCTCCCTCACTCCCGAACATGTCAGCCGCCACCAGAGACGGTTCAAGATTCACCCACGTTGTGTGGCGAGTCCTGCTGACCACCGACTCAGCTGCTGTGTCGGGCGGGGAGTCACAGCGAATTGTGTCGTGGGGGAAGGGAAGGGGAGGTTGGTCGGTCCGTCGCCTGGGGTGACGGGGGAGGTCGAGGGTGTACGAATGCGTGTGTCTACGGAACCATTCGTCGACGGAAGAACTGAGGTGTTCGTGTGTTTTGGCTGCGCGCGTCTTAATGATTTCGGACGAATTTTGATAAAGATTGATCATTGCTGGTTACTGAATCACTTACAGCCCAAGATGAAAGTATATAAGGACTAGGTATTTTGTGTGGACGTCTGAGGCTATAAAAAAGGAGGGGAAGAGGCTGAAAACAGACAATCCGTACACAAACACTGAAGTGGCAGTCTACTGATTGCAGACATTCACAATGGCTATGTTCCAGTGGCTGTCTCTACGAGCCTGGATGGCCTCGATGCTATTGCGGTACCGAACTGCAACCAGGGAACGCGGGATCTCTGGTAGCACGAGGTGACCGTAACAAGAACGGCGAATTAGATTATTCCCCCCCCCCCCTTCCCCAAGGTTGGAGAGAGGTGGGAGGACCAGCGTGTTGAACACCCCTTGTTAGAAGCAGAGGAGGACCCGAGATGATGATATATATTGTCCATGTTTTGGACAATCACATATTTACCAAATGGTGTCCTAGCTTCGTCTCTTCGATGTATATCAACTGACTGTTATATTTCTCTCTTGTGTCTCCCCTGATGATGTGATTATTACACGAAAGTGCACTTGGGAACTTTTCGTGTTTCATTTTCTCCGTGGACTCATAGGAATATCTTGATCACCCGCAAAATTGTGATCCTTTCCAATATATATATATATATATATATATATATATATATATATATATATATATATATATATATATAAAGCAGGTACGTTCATTTGACATGTGGTTATCAGAAACCGATCGAGTGGCAGACAGATCCCAGCCATGAATACAACGGGCGTTCCCGGGACTGAGTCGTCATAAAAGACGCGGATGACAAGCTTTTATATTGATCTAGGCCGCCATTTTGTCCACGAGCAGGCGGCAGCCACTAATACGACACCCTCTGTCATTTTGTTACGTCCCAATGGACTGTCATTGGTACCCCAACACCGTCACGAGTGCCGGTGACGGCCCCGCAACACGCTACGTGTGACGGGGCCGTCACACCGCGCTGGCCTCTCGTACATCAGGTTATCGCCACTCCTGCTGGAGTGGAAGCCGAGGCCCAGATGGGGCGATTTATACTCAAGTTGTCGGATGAGGAAGGGAGTGTGTGTGTGTGTGTGTGTGTGTGTGTGTGTGTGTGTGTGTGTGTGTGTGTGTGTGTGTGTGTGTGTGGCTGTCGCGAGGATAAGATTCCATTTAGAGGATGGATTGTGATCAATATTTGCAGAGAATGATTACTGATAAAACACACACACACACACACACACACACACACACACACACACACACACACACATGGTTTTGTAAGATCCCGTCAACTCGAAGCTGCACCGCGAGTGAAAAGTCACCTCAAGATTGGCTTACATCACTAGGAATACAGTCAAGAGAAGTTCTCACTGCGAGGGAGTTTACGTTTCCCCGTGACTGGAGGTAGCGCAGCTTTGGGCTGCAGGCGTGGTCCTGGGTAACACCACGACTCATTCGCATGAACTGGTCCTGGGATGATCATAAACCACATTCGTGTGACGAGTCATTATTCTAACCCTCTCCATACCATCACCTCCAACAACACAAAATGTTTTAAAAGGGAAGAGCCAGCGTTGCGCATGAAGACATAGCAACAACAACAATGACCCATTTCCCAGGCACCCACCCATGGCTCCCCACCCAACACGGTGACATAAAAGTCGCGTGTCCACTATACCCTGAAGTGACAACATGCTCCAGCCGCCGCTGTGGCAACGGCCGGGCCGCTCCTCCTCTCCTCCTCTTCTGCTCCTCCTTCAGGAGATGGTTCTCTCCTTTTGAGAGAGAGAGGGGTCGTCTTCAGCCCCAGTTCAAAAAGGACTATTCGTCGTGTTCTGTTTCTGCCTTATATAATGGAGGTTGTGCAGTTATTACTTATACTAAGAGGATAAATTTATAAGCGGATTATTTGAGTTATATTGTGGTTGATATCGTCACACTGGACGGCCATCGATCTCACAACAGAATCCCTTTCGAAATGTCTGCTACGCCGACCCGCTCGCCACGAGCGTTTCAGGACTGACGTAGCAGACTATGTGGGACAGCCTGTGTATAGCGGGTCTATCCCATAGCACCGGCGGAGTCTATCCCAAGCCTTCACTATCCGTCCGTATCCAACGAGAGGCCAACACCCACGTCCTTATAAAAAATTACCATCCATTCTTGTGACACACACACACACACACACACACACACACACATACACGTGGATCTTCTAGCCCAAACCTTCAACTATCCACCCATAGCGGGCGAAAAAGGGCGCCCCCCCTCACACACCCCCCACCAAATTACAGCGGATGGTCTGCCAGCGTTGTTCGGTGGTCGGCGCGCTCATCATCGCTGTGGGATCCTGTTTATGGTAAACGCGCCATAAAACCTGCAAGAACGTCAACAAATGCCGGGCTGGCGTTATTGGCCCGTTTCATAACATGCTCCGCCGCCGCAAATTCTACATTGTCGTATTCATGTTGTGGTAATTACGGGTTGTGCGCCGGGGCGTCGCAGGGGACTCTCGCCCCTCTGCCCGCCAGGCAGGGAGGGACCAGTTTCACCTGGCGTCTTTTAATTGACTTGCAAATTCCAGGTGTTGACTGAGTTGTTAGAGCTACTTTTCCTTTTGTTGCGTACGTTTTCGCATTGGTTCCCTCGCCATCCAGCTGCTCTCCCTCTGTGCTCCTCCTCCTCCTCCTCCTCCTCATCCCCCAACCCATCCAACCCTCCTTAAGCCCCTGAAAAAAAAAGGAGAGAAAAGAAAAAAGATGTGGCCTCTGGAAGCGAGGCGAATTGAACGAAAATTACGGGGAGAGAACTGAAGGAGTTGAAGCCGCGGTCGACGCGGCTGACGACGAAGGAGGAACAACACATCGCCACCCCCTCTCCTCCTCCTCCTCCTCCTCCTCCTCCTGCGGCCGCCATCACTGACCAATCGGTAAGTAGGGTATATGTAAGATGGCGCCGCTCAATTGAGACAGAGGTGCCAACAGGTCCATATCTGGCTGGTGGCTGACCTGGCTCGCGGCTGGGTGCTTGGTGCCACTGGAGGAGGAGGAGGAGGGTGGCTGAGGGGCGGGAGGAGGATTTTGGGGTGTTTTGAGGGAAAGGGAAGGGAGGTTGGGGAGGGTGTTCCTCTCTCCCTCTTCCCCCTGTTAACACAACTCTCTCTCTCTCTCTCTCTCTCTCTCTCTCTCTCTCTCTCTCTCTCTCTCTCTCCCCCCCCAACCCCAGTCTTAGGAAAGCGAGTCTCTCTTAGCAATCTGGCCCCGTAAGCACGACGGTACGACCCCCTGAGGATAACTGCACGATCCGCGCGCACCATAAGGTCTGATCTAAACCCCCCTGGACTTGAGTTCAGAGGCCAGATTACTACACCCCAAAGGCTCTACTGCCGTACCGTCGTGCTCGAGGGTGGTACCGTCGTGCTCGAGGGTCGTACCGTCGTGCTCGAGGGTCATACCGTCGTGCTCGAGGGTCATACCGTCGTGCTCGAGGGTCGTACCGTCGTGCTCGAGGGTCGTACCGTCGTGCTCGAGGGCCATACCTTAATGCTTGAGGGTCGTACCTAAATGCTCAAGGGAGATGTTATCATACCGTCATGTTCAAGATGTTAAACGAGGTTTCCAGTGGACGACTTTCACGTTGAGCATCGTTAACTAAATCATACAACCAGAAAATCAGAAATGACCAATTAACCGTGAAATATGTACATTGCACGAGACAACAAGCCGTCCTAACTGGCTAACTATCGCCGAATGAATACCCCAAGACGATTCTCCTGTCCGGTGAAATTACTAATTAGATGAAATGTGAATATATGATGTGATTCTTCTATTACGGTCCGTGTGATAAAAGCCCGAGCCCCTAACTGGCTTACATCTCCAGGCGAGCAAAATACATCGACGGTCGCAGCAAACTGCCCTGAGGTGTGCAGGTTTACCGTCCGTAATTTGAACGAGGTCAGGGGTCACTCTGGCTAATAGTTCGGGCGGTCCAATTTTTCACTTCTGTCCTCCCTGACAGGATGTGTTAGGTTATGGGTTCCTTCTGCGAGTGAGATTTTATACAGACATTCGCGAGAAGTGGGGGAAATTCACTCGATTCGTCACGCCATTTTCTTCCGCTGTCGTATCTTCGAATGGCACGAACATTTCAAATCCTACGTTTCCTGTTTTGAACGAGAACGTGCTGTCAATAAGGAGGTGGGAAGGGGAGGTGGGATAAGGTCAAGTATCGGTAAGAGAAATGAGATCTTGGTGGAGGTCGAATCCGGGTCTGGCCAGCGAGGGAAAAATTCAGAGAAAATTCGGAAAGCGAGTTATAATTTCATCTCCTGATTGTGTGTAGCGCAATGGAGAAAGGATTGTATTCGACGTAGTAAAAAAAAAAAAAAAAAAATATTTGTACCTGTTCCCTCACTATTAACGCTGTGAGGCGATCCCCTCATTATATTAACGCTGTGAGGCGATCCCCTTATTATATTCATGCTGTGAGGCGATCCCCTTATTATATTCATGCTGTGAGGCGATCCCCTCATTTCAGAAAGTCTACAAACATCAGGTGCACCGTGGCTTAGCAGGTTCAACCTCCGCCCGAAGTACATAGCTATATGAAACGCTTTCTAGCCTCCTATGTTTCACCCACACACACACACACACACACACACACCTCACCAGCTGGCACTCACATGACAGGTCCAGCTGCCGAGAGCTTCCACGCAACACAACGCACGCTGCACGCCATTCCCCACGCAACATACTTGCAGGTCTACACACGAGTGTAAGGCCAAACACACACACACACATGCACGAGCGTGTTAGGGAGGTCTTTGAGTTTCACCAATGTTCCCGTGTCTATTTTTCAGCCATTCCACTGGCCTCTGTCTGTCTGTCTGTCTGTGTCTCTCAGTCTCTCTCTGGATGATTCCATTCTTTTTTTTTTGCTCGTTCTTTTCATCTGGGAGACAGGGCGTTTGTAAGCGGCTATCAGACACTTTCTCAAGATGTGGCACACGTGCTGTGTCTTAGGTCGGAGTAGACTCCACCGTCTGAGCAAGAAGGCTTCGATCTCATATGGTAACCACGGCTTCACGTGTGTCGTGTCACTACCACTGGTTCTAGTGGGATCAAGTCATCATAGGAGCTTCGGATAGGTGGAATTTAGAGCCGATAGGAGCTTCGGATGGGTGGAATTTAGCGCCGATAGGTGGTTGGGATAGGTGGAATTTAGCAGATAGGTGGAGTCTAGTATCTATACCTAGTTTTTGATGGGTGGACTTTAGTATTCCTGAGTGGTTCGGATTAATGGACTTATAGTATCTATAACTGGTTCGGGTATTAGGCATTAAGTATACCTGGTTCGAATAGATGGAATCAAGTATTCGTAAATGGTTCATTCTGGTGGTATTCAACACCTCTTAATGGCTGGTATCTGTGGAATCTAGCTGTACAGGTCAGATGGAATGACAATATGGGAAATAAGGACAGGCTTCAAATAACAGAACTTTGCTCAGTTTCCAGTTTCTTGGATGAAAGCAAGTCTAATTCGGGGATAAATATTGGAAATTCTTTAATCGCACCATTAAAGATAAAGCATGACCTTATCTTTATCTTTTTTTTTTAAACTACTGGCGAAGGAAAGGCTTCGGGGGGGAAAAAAAATCTAGTGCCTTAAATATTTGTATGTGGACAATAGAATACTCACAGACAATGACGAGTGGATTCGAGACTTGGGAAGGAGGAGGCAGCCATGGAGTGCGTTTAAGACAACACTTTAAGGTTGGGGAGCTGGCGGGTTCTCTCTTCCTCTCTTTCTTACGCTTCCTCTCTTTCTCCGTCCACTTCCAATCTTGTGTTCTCTTTTTCCCTTCTCTGTTCCGCTTTCTCTCTCTCTCTCTCTCTCTCTCTCTCTTTTTTCTCGTCCATTTCCATTCTGTCTCTGTCTCTACTCCCGTGATTCGTTCCTTCTCTTGTTCTTATGGTTTGTGCTTAACGCCTTTTCTTCGTTTCTTTTTTCAGTAATTTTGTATTTTCTTTCTTTCACAGATTCATCCCCTCTTCCTTTACGTAAAAAAAAATGAATCTCTTTCACTGACTGTTTTCAAATCATTTTATTTCCCTCATCTATCTCCTCCTCTACCTCCTCCTCCTCTTCTTCCACCACCTCCTCTTCCTCCTCCTCTCTTCCTTCACTTCCCCTTCCATCGTCGCCTTTTCCTCCCACTGCTCCTCCCTCCATCAGAAATAACGGGTGTTAGGCCTACTTCATATTAAACACGGTCCACGCTGAATATGTATGTCGGGCCTCGCCAAAAGCCTGTTTCCTCATTGGCCAAGACGCCATCCCGAAAATGAAGTGGATGGGGGGAGGGGGGGGTCGAGGAAGAGGAGGAGGAGGAGGGAGGAAGAGGGGGGGGGTGTTTGGGGGGGGGGCTCTGTGGGGGTAGTGGAGGTGGTTAGATCATTACGGCGCTGAGCTGCCGGCGTGATGAAGACGCGGCCGCTGAAGATGAAGGGCGGGGGAGGGGGAGGGAGGGGGAACGGGAGGGGGGAGGGGAGGGAGAGGGACTTGGTAGGGGGGGGGGTAAGAGATGGCCCGGAGGAGGCTTGAAGTCGTGGGGTAAATGAGGATGGTGTGAGGAGAAGATGGTGGTGGTGGTGGTGGTGGGGTGAAGGTGAATGAGGAAAGGGGGGGATTGGGAGGGGTGGAGGGGAAAGCGGGTGGGGCTGGGGGGGGGGGGGGGACAGACAAAGAGTAAGGTGGTGAAGATGGAGGAAGGAGAACAGGAGGCTGATGATAATGCAAGGGGTCAAGGTTTAACGAGGTAAACTAAAAAAGAAAATAAAAGAGGGGGGGACTAGTAAACTCATGGTTCTCTGTGGGTACCTTTGGGTATACTAACGAGACGTTGTATAATCATTTATACGTCTGTGACCATACCTACTGGTCGTAACTCACCCGGGATCGTATAATCACTATTTCTTAACTCGTGTCGTTAACTAAATGGTAAGAGGTTTAGTGTCTTTCACTTCGTCCAGTCGAGGGCAGACGTAAAGTTAAGTCTGCTCAACGACTCGGCTGCTAATGAGAGGTGGAGAGAGTCATTCGCAGCCAGGTCTTCCCCGTCCCTTCAGGGTTGTGTTGTAGACTGTTGTTGTTGTTGTTGTTGTTGTTGTTGTTGGTGGTGGTGGTGGTGGTGGTAGTGGCACTGTTGTTCATACTGCTCGAGGCGGTCGTAGACTGTTGTTGTTGTTGTTGTTGTTGTTGTGTATGTTGTTGTTGTTGGTGGTGGTGGTCTTGTTGTTGTCGGTGCTAATGGCATTGGTGTTGTTTTTGTTGGAGGTTGTGAGAAAGATGTTGATGTTGTTGTTGTCGGTGATAGGTTCGGCTGCTGTTATAAGTGTTGGGTCTTGGCACTGCTTCTATGGCTGGTGGAACTGCCTGGTTGTTGGTGACGATGTTGGTGGTGGTGGTGGTGAAGGGGGGTGAGATTTCGGTCTGTTCCCGTGGTCATCGGGATTAACCAAGAAGACCTCTTGAAGACCCACGGACAGAGAGAGAGAGAGAGAGAGAGAGAGAGAGAGAGAGAGAGAGAGAGAGAGAGAGAGAGAGAGAGAGAGAGAGAGAGAGGGAGGTCCGTGGGAGTCGGTCCTGACGCCGGGTGGTGTGGGAGGAATGTGACCTTGATTTAGCACTGGTGGCTGGAGGGTCCACCACCAACAGCTGGTAGAACCCAGCATGGGCAGCTGGAGGGCGTAGCTTCGACAGTTGGAAGGACCCAGCACTGGCAGCTGGAAGGACCCACCATTGGCAGCTGGAAGGACCCACCATTGGCAGCTGGAAGGACCCAGCTCCTGCGGCTGGAAGAGCTACGTTCGACAGCTGGAAGGAACCAGCACTGGCAGCTGGAAGGACCCACCATTGGCAGCTGGAAGGACCCAAGCTCCTGCGGCTGGAGGACCTAGGTTCGACAGCTGGAACGACCCAGCAGTGGCAGCTGGAAGGACCTAGCTCCTCCGGCTGGAGGACCTAGGTTCGACAGCTGGAAGGACCCAGCACTGGCAACTGGAAGGACCTAGCTCCTCCGGCTGGAGGACCTAGGTTCGACAGCTGCTATTGTACCATCCAGTGTGGTGCCACTAACCAGGCTTCCTACACTTCCCGGAACCACTACAACCTTACCGGCTGCACTGCTACGTAAAGCTTGCTTCCAGTTGCGTTACAGAGCAACCTGCCACAGCATGTCAAAGGCACCCGCTACAGTGAGACTTGAGTTAGCATCACAGCGCCACTTTCTAAAGGGTCCGCCACGAAGAGTGCCAATTTGCGACATCAACACTTGTCGCTACAGCGTTGAAGTGCCCAGCAGTGCCACTAATCAGTACCTGATGCAGTGCTACAGCGCTCCGGTGCTACAAAATCTGTCTTCTACAGTGCCACTGGCTGCACCACCAGGCAGGAACCTACAGCGCCACCTGAGGTGGAAAGTCCAGGTATACGGTGCACGCTCATAATCACCACCTGAACCTGATCATCGCCCAATAGATTATAACGACTTAATCAGCCTCCCAGGCGCGGGTTACCATCAATTCTGTCTTCCACCCCCTCCTCCTCCTAATCCTCCTTCCCCCCAATCCCCTCCCCACACCTCTGGTGAACCATGCCCACCACATTTACCCCCCCTCCCCTCCCCTCCCCCAACCTCCTTCCCTCCCTCTCTCCCTCTAACCAAACCAAACTCCTCCCTCCCCCTCATCCTCGCCCCCCACCCCATCAATGCTGGTGGTGATGCCCCTGTTTGCTCCTCCCCCCCCTTCCCCCCTCCCCCCGGCACTATATTTGATCGAACAGTCAATTAACAGGATGGCTGGCTCACTCGCAATAATCTATAGCTAAATCCAGGTGCTGGTGTCTCGATAACGCAAGGGTGGAATTAATTAGTTCCACCTTATGAGAGAGAGAGAGAGAGAGAGAGAGAGAGAGAGAGAGAGAGAGAGAGAGAGAGAGAGAGAGAGAGAGAGAGAGGTGTTCAGCTGCTACAAATTCCCGACTAAAAGTCAATCAGGGGTTTGGGGATGGGAGAATATTCTGACATAGAGAGAGAGAGAGAGAGAGAGAGAGAGAGAGAGAGAGAGAGAGAGAGAGAGAGAGAGAGAGAGAGAGAGAGAGAGAGAGAGTGCCACTTCCAGTCTGCTTGGGGCGGGTGTCTGGCTCAAACTGTGGCTGGGTCAGGCACATTTTGCCTCCCTCTCCACCACTTCCTCCCTCCTGGAACTGCTTTGTGAACGTAAACAGATTCATCATCACGACCCTCATTACTACAGCACAGCAGCGTTGCCAAACCAGGCTCCTCAACTCCACCCCACATCTTCCACGCTTCCACTTACATTCATGTTCTGTTTTTTGCCACCAAAACCGTCCCGGCTATCTTAATCAAAACCTGCCATGCAGACTGACATCAACAGATATTTCTTAAACCCTTAGAGAGAAAGAGTGCCCCCCTCTAGTAACTACATCACTTCTCTTCTTCGTTTTTGGTTTGATAATGTGTCGAAAGAATTTAAAATTCCGGTTCACGTATAAACCTAATTTGTCGCTCCCTTTATAATCTACGACACAGCAATCGCAATTTGCGCTTTGCTATACCGACGTGTGGGATATATAACAAACGCAGTGTTGATTACATTTGGCCTATTTAACCTAGAACGAAGCGCTGATTTTCTCTTCCCTTTTTCTACAGATATTACGCCGGTTCCCCCTTCCTACAGCTGGCTGGTTTCGTTCCTCCACCATCAGCAAGCGCGGGTGAGGTTAAGACACTGCGTTACATGGTTACTGTGGAGCCGTCTACAACTCGGGGATGAACCGTTGAGATGTTTGTTTTCTTTTCTCCTTACTACCGCTCTAGGACGTGCTTCCCCTCGCGCTTCGTTCTCCGAACGTTTTGAGTCCCTCCGTTCATCCTTTCTACCTTCCAGTCTCTCCCTTGGGACGAGTGTTCTTGCTACTGACGAACAAGAGCTGTATAGCAGATCACCCGGGGCGGTCAGGGGTCCTCCCGCCCACAAGACCACCCCCCCGGCTCACCAAGGACCGCCCACAAACCCGCCCACCAAGTACCCCCAGCCCACAGGCCCATCTACGAGGTCCCACCCACAGACCCACCACTCTAACCAGGTCCCTCCGCCAGCAGACCCACCCATCAAGAGGTGGGTAACGCCGATGTTTCACGGTGGGAGACGTCAGCCAATGGGAGGATGGTGCGGGATGGCCGCTGGTCAGTACGCAATGGGGCATGGGGAGACCTTCCCGCCATTTCAGAGACCCAGAGGAACGGACAGTGGTGCATAGAGCACGCTCTCTCTCTCTCTCTCTCTCTCTCTCTCTCTCTCTCTCTCTCTCTCTCTCTCTCTCTCTCCAGAGGGGTAAACTAGGGAAGAATGGACGTCGGAGATTTCTTTAACAGCCACACCGGCCACGTCAACAACTACGCCACCAAAAGAACTACATCATCTAACCACCAAACTACCACTTCAAGCAGAATGACCACTACCTCATCTAATCACGACAACAACAACCATACCAACCATCTCATCTACCACGGCAATAACCTCAAATGTCACCACACTCCAACAACAAACCAGATCAATACCACTTCAACCAACACCCTTGCCAACACGAACGACCGACCACACCAACCACCTCAAATACCACCGCAACAACAAACCGCCTCAAACCACCGAAACATCCACACCATCCACCTCAACAAGCCTACGTCAAGACCCCTTAAACATTTTTTTTTTCCCAGATTATCTCTCGGCTCCGCTACAGAGACCCTTGATCCTTTCTAAGACCAATACATCTATTGTCTTTACCCTCGACAATGACCTCTCACCTCGATCAGAAATTAGCATGTCAAGTTCTGCGACGCGCAGGATCGAATGGCCTTTTTTCAAAAGTCGGGAAGATCCGGATTTGGGAGTCGTTCCTCTACGAAAAATCCGGATTATGGGCGAGGGAGATTAACAGGAATGTTCGAGTAACCACAGCGTCTTTAAAAGGTTCTCCTCAGAGCCTGATATATGGTCTTGGGGGGGAGGAGGCGCCACCGCAGACGCCGCCTTGGGAAGGTGGCAAACTTCTGTGGCCCAAAAAAGAGAGAGAGAAAACATTTTGACTACATCTTAAAAGATTACGTTCAGCTCGGGGAAAGTTTTTATCAAACTCCTTTTGAGACTTCTTTTTGGTTTAGGGTATGGTAATTTCGTCCTTTGAAAGGATAAACAACCATACCCTAAATTCTGAGTAAAGGCTGTGACCTAAAACGATTGGTAAATGTTACTCAGAATAATCATAAACGTCTCTAGATATTAGTGGGAGTGTAGAGGATGAACGGCTGGGTTTGCTGTGAGACGACTTCCCTGTCCAGGATTCGAATCCTGGCGGGCCTGTGCTCGATTCGTATTCAGCGACGCTCTGACCACTCCACCATGGTGTTTTGTGGTACAACAGCCATCAGGTCCTAGCCTTCCCTTTCCTATTACCCAGCCAGCACTCCCTCCCTAGCTCCATCAATCCTGCCTCCCTCACCAACACTGCCCCACTTACTGCCTCCTACACCAATATTGATCATCTCCCTCATTCAACTTAAATCTATTTCCTATCATCAAGTTCCCTTATTCCCCTTCTCTCGCCCTCGATTCTTCCCTCCCCTTTCTTCCTCGTTCGTAAACACTCCATCTCCCTTCCGTTCTCCCACTCCCCTCGTTTATCAACCCTCTCTTGAACTAGGCCATCACATAACCCTGTCTTCCATCTCCCCTACTTGACCACCCTGACAACACATCACTCCTATTCCCTCCTAATTCTCATTCTTTCTCCCTGTAATGACAGGATGAGCATTAGGGACCTGAAGGTAGAAAATAAGGACTTGAAGGTGCCCTTTGGGGTCCCGAAGCTGCGCTGATGTGCCCCTGGGCCCTAAGGGTGGCTCTGGGGGCCATAAAGCAGCAGTCAGAACCTCCCTGGAGGTGCCCCTCACGGTGGTAGAGGGTTTTTCCCCCAAGGAAGGTGTAGTTCCCCCTCAACCCCAAAACCCGGGGAGGAGAGGTTCCTCCCCAGATGAGTGAAGGTGGCCCCTCCCGTAACAGTACGGTTGAGCCATCCCTCTTATCATGGAGGTACCCTCCCCCTACACCATCTAACAGGGCGGTGTAGGTCCCTCCCCTTCCTCTTACCCCTCCAGTCTATCAGGAGGTGGAGCTACCCCTCCTCAGAGGAGGATGGAGGCGTCACGACCCACCAGCAGGAGACACCTGAGGACGCGTGAGTTTTCACTGGTGTGGGCTCACGACCGCCCCGCCCTTCTGTCCCCCCGGGGCGCTCCCTCCCTCCGTCGGCTCTCTCTCTCTCTCTCATCCTCCACAGCCAGAGCCTTCCCCCCACAACTCTCTCTTCCTCTCCCTCTCTCCTGCCATCCTCCTACCACCTCAATGTTTCCTTCAAAACCTCCTTATTATCAAACATGTAAAACCTTCCCCCCTAGCAACATATAAAACCTCCCTCCCCCTAGCAACACGTAAAACCTCCCCCTCCCCAGCAACACGTAAAACCTCCTCCCTAGCAATACGTAAAACCACCTCCCTAGCAACACGCAAAATCTCACCCCTAGCAAAAACATTACTCCCTCCCAGCGTCCACGGATCAGGCCTCCCCACCATGAACACTTCATTCCTCTCCAACATCAACACACCAGTCCTCCCCACCACCAGCACATTAATCTCATCTCCATCAAGACATCACTCCATCCCCAACACCAGCTCGCACCAACCTAATTCCCTCCTTGCCCTTTCTTACCTGCCATTTAACTCTTACCATTTACTTCCCTTCCCCCTCCATCAACATCTTCCCTTCAATCAACCCCTTCTTATACAACCTCCCTTTGTGTCCGTCTCTTTCCCTCCCGTCTTACTCCTTCTATGTCCACCTCTTACTCAATTTTCAATCCCCCGAGGTTGTCTTCAATGCTCATTAGCCGTCCTGATCCCTGTTCCCGTGACAATTAATCTCTCTCTCTCTCTCTCTCTCTCTCTCTCTCTCTCTCTCTCTCTCTCTCTCTCTCTCTCTCTCTCTCTCTCACACACACACACACACACACAACCTGAGAAAAACAGAGGAAGAAAATAGAACCACAACCACACAACTATAACCAGACTCTTACGCTGGTCTTGGCAAGAACCTTCAGGAGCCTGGAACAATGAAGGCTTTAGTTCCTCTTCCTCTATTCTATTCCACAGGTCCTCTTGCTGTGTCACCCTAAGACCTTTTTGACACAATACAGCCTTCTCTTGTCCTCCTTGTTATGCCCAAGGAAGAAACCAGGAGCTCTGATGTTCCAGAGGCTTTGAGTTTTTCTATATAAATCAAGGAGTTTCTGGAGCACCTTGTAGAGTTCTCAGCAAACTATGGAAGGCTTCAAGAGCGTGCAAGCAACTTGACTCCTATGTATGTAGGCACATATACACCCTAGCCTAAGCCAGGTACCCAATTATCGACCAGTCCCGAAGGGAAGGATGAACACCCGGTTTGGGTGTGGGACGACTTCCAAGTCCAGGATTCGAACTCATACAGGTCCGACTTCTGGTTAGCCCGTGCTGACTCGTGGTCAGCAACGCTTGTGAGTGGTGGTGGTCGTCGTGGTCTTGGATGCAGTGGTGTCCACTTGTAAGACTTGCACAAAACCATCAGACAGAGAAGAAAACAGATTAAATTCCTCCTCAAAAAGTTAATTAGATCTCGCCTTTTCCCGTCCAGAGGGTCTGACCCCCCAAGCCGATACCGTAGATGTTTAAGATGCCATTGAATGCCTTTGAATTCCTTTTCCTCAGATTACTTTACAGATACGGGATCATTTGTCATGACTCGGGTTTCACACAGCCAGAGCAGAGAAGAAGGGGAAATACAGCGGGGATAAGAATAATGGAGAGGACTGAAGAAAGGGTCACGAGGAAGAAATGTGGGAATGAAAATACGACTACGAAGGGAGAAGGCTGAAGCTGGTGATGACAAAGACGACGACGAGAAAGAGAATCAGGATGAAGGTAAAGAGAAATATAAGAAAGTGGAGAAAGAAGAAGGGAAGAAAATGCTGAAAAGGATGATGATGAGGGCAGTAATGATGATAATGATGAAGTCAAGGAAAATGATGAATGATATGATGAGGATGATAATGATGAAGTCAAGGAAAATGATGAATGATATGATGAGGGTGATAATGATTTAGTCAAGGCAAATGATGAGTAAAATGATGAGGGAAGTAATGATAATAATGATAAAGTCATGGAAAATGATGAATAAAATGACACCTCCACAGCGCACACATCACACTGAGTTAAAAAGGTGTCGGTACAACCGTATGATCACCGCCACGACACCCGCCCCACACTGACCCCCCTCATCATTAGAAACAGAGATAAGTGTGGCCAGCCATCTTGGCAATGACTGCCTACTCCCCCCCACAATACCTCTGAATTATTCACCTGCGCGGGATCTATGTAGTACCCTCGGCGGACCAGGGTAGGATACGCGCAGGTGTGTAGGTCCTGCGCAAGAGACCCTGTCCGGACTGATGTAGGAAGCGTGCTAGACCTGCGCTGGTACTCGTTCCATCCGCCTCCCTCTTCAGTAGATCAAGTCTGCGGGAAGGGAAGCTATCCGGTGCTTGCTCGTCTCTCGACGTCGAGACGAGACGTAGCCCCTGATGTCACTGCCTGTCTGACGTCCTCGTTGTCGCTCTGACGTCTCGCTGTCACCTCCCAGGGGGTAGACAGACTTCCAACAGTATGGAGTTCGTATCCAAACGAATGCAAAATTCAGGTTTGAAATAGATGTGCGACCACTTGGCATTTCCATGCCTGTTAGAATGCCTCTTGGCTTTGTCGTCCCTTGACACATGTGATCGTAAATATTATACTAGCCATCTTAATAAATGCTGGAAGGCCTGGACACGGACTGTCTATCATACTGGGTATAGAAGTACATGAAACGCTCAAATACCTCTATGAAATAGGTGCCATTGGTAACCTCAAAATTTGCATATCTTTGCATCATCTTAAAAAGTCTCGGACTGGAAATGTTATTCCCATGATGACGGAATACATATCCAAAACTATGAGCAAATACATCTGACATATTTCTACCTCGCCTGAAAGGGAAAATGGAAAATTCTTTATAGGTTTTGTAAATGGGTCATGATCTGCCTCTTCCATGTGACTAATGATAACATTTCTTCTTCATTTTGGTCATGACTTTACTCTTGGGTTCCTGGGGGGGTCATTCCTGAGGGCGCTGTGGCCATTCTTCCTTCAGAGGTTGTGGGGTGGATGAGACAATATACCTCCTCACTCATTCCTTCATGATCCTTAATCTTGAGGTAAGGACCATAGTATTTATCTCATCTTGTTATTCTTCTCCATCTTCTTTCTTTTTCATTATCTTCTCTTTTTTCTTCCTCTTTTTCTTCTTCTTTTCTACGTTTTCTTATCAGGTTTTCATCATTTTCTATTTTTCACATCATTTCTTATCCAATATCTTTCAAAATCTTTCTTATATTCGTTTCCTTTTTCTTTCTCTTCCCAGTTCCTTCTTTGTTTTCACTTCAATATGTATCTTTTCATTATATTTCCTATTCTCTCCTTTGTTCTGATATTTTCTTGTTTTTTTCATCAGTTTTTCCTTGTTTTTATGCTAATATCTTTCTTCTTCTCATACATATCTACTTTGCTTTAGTTGTAATGTATATCCACCATTCTTTCTTCAATTATTTCTTCTTTTTAATCTAATGTTCTTTTTGTTATCCTTTCATTTTTTTCTCCGATTCTTTTAAACTTCTTTTTTTCCGTTTAATTTTTTTTAGATCTTTTTTTTTTCTTTTCTGATTCCTCTTCCCGTGTTCGCCTTCCTTCGTCGCCGCCTTCGGCCGCAGCAGCAGCAGCCTACCAGCGGGACGTTTGCTTTATGAGCCTCTCGTAATGACGAACAACCCATTTAGAAAGGTCTTCCTCAACGCCCCACTACATTTTGTCCAACCCACACACCCCCCTTCCCACCTCCTCCCACATACCCCCTCCCACCTTGTACATCTTACACCCTCCCCGTAGTACAGATACAATCACCTTCCACAATCAGCAGTTACAATCAGAAGGTTTACAATCAAAGGATGCAATCAGTTTACACTTGGCCTCCACCACCCACCCACCGCCTCCCAAGAAAGATACCAATCAAACCTTCATGTCCGGACCAACCACACCGGCAATCATGAGGAGGTGGGTTCTTGTTGATACGTGTTATCGTAGAAGGTGAACATTCAATACCCCACCATTCTTTTTTTTTTTTTTTTCACTGGGAACGAATCTCCTTTTTTTTCAGGGAAAAAAAAAAAAGAGCACTGATACTGGCTTTTGCTGGCTTTTGTTGGTATATTTCTAAGGTCGTAATCTACTTGATTGGGGAGTTGTGTCCTCGTTCATAAACATGGTCTTAAAAAAAATAGTTTCCTATCAATAGCTTTATTCTTTTTCTTCTTCTTTTACTCGGAGTACAAAAATGGTTGGCGATCATCACAGACACAAAGCCAGGCCTGTAAGGAAGACGAGTTCTATAATAGGAATAACACAACATGCCCTTATCTGTACGTATGTAAGATGAATGCAGAGGATACCTAGATTCAATGTTGGTCTACACAGAGAAATCATTGTATGTATTAAATGCTATCCTTTGTGGACAACAACACAAATCAAGACACTGATACGATCAACGCCTTTGGTGTATGATGGTCCACTTGACTTTGAAAAGTTTCATATACATTCTATGCAAATGCCATTCTAAGACCCACTTACTATTAAGGTAACATTAGGGAAAAAAGAAAACCCGGATTTCTTAATTCAAACCTCTTAACACCCACACAAAATTCCCAGATTTGAAAAAAGAAAAGAAGAATGAAAAAAAAAGACCAGTTATTTTCAGTTTTCTTTTAGTATTTCATTGCTTCGTGATATATTCACCTGGGTCTTTCTCATCCTCATTAACACCCATGATTCATCCTCCAGCGCGTCTGGCCAAATTACCTACCTACCGCTCTGATTCATTAAGATCCTGATGATCCACCGGTTCCTCACCGTCTTCTTCGATGTGTGGCCTGACACCCCCCCTTTTACCTTTCGGGTTTCGAACCCTCGTAATGTAATATATAACCAACCATTCGTCCGCCGTCCCACTGTGGCCAAGAGGCGTGTGTAATTTCCATCATACATGATTTGCATAGCTAAACACACGCTTGCTCATGATTCGGATGCATAAATCATTGGCTCAAAGAGGGGGCGCCCCCTACCCCCCCCCCCCCCGTATGCAGCTGTCCTTCGGGAGGAAACGATGGTGCATAACCTCGAAGGGCGTCTCTCCGGGGGGGGAGGTTGGGGGGGTGGGGGACTTTCACCCGGGCGAGTCACTTGACGCGTACTGGCCTGCCTGCCTGCGCGTCCGAGAGAGAGAGAGAGAGAGAGAGAGAGAGAGAGAGAGAGAGAGAGAGAGAGAGAGAGAGAGAGAGAGAGAGAGAGAGAGAAAGGTTTAAAATCGTCCGTCCTCGCGTCTTAAGAGCGGTCTTCGCTAAAACTCTCGACGGGGATTTCGACCTAAAGGATATCGAGTAAATCACTATTTACTCCGGACGCGAACAAAACACTCGTACAAGAGGATAATCAAGTTGATCGTAATGATAATCATAATCAGCGTAATAATAATCATCATCGCAGGTAATTATATATGACGTGGGTAATTTGTCAGTGAGGAATTAGCAGAAAATAAGACGAACAGATGGCAAGCATCTATCACTTTATAATTCATTCTTGAATATTGACAGGTAATTATTGGTCCCCGGATAATAGATGATAACTAACTAGCGAGTAATTAGCAAGAAGTGGATGAATTCACTCAAGATGATGCAGGTGAGAAAATAACCTCAAAAAAAGAAAAAATAGGAAGTAGAAAATGGGAGTTGGTCCATCAAAAAGCGAGGTGACTGCGAGGACCCAGGCCCGAATAAGAAAATGGGAATTGGACTATGGAAAACGAAGAGTGGGAACCTATTCTTTTTTCTTTTAAGGATTATCAAAGTAATGGTTTGTGAATTCCATCGCATAAGACCCACAAACCAGTTGACTGCATTACGAGTTTCGCCTCTGTTGATGCATAGCGGCGTACCTCCCCCCACTTCCCCTCTCAATTTTACACTTGTCCTCACCCGAGTCTTTGACTAGCTCGTTATCACGCGCATTGCTGGGCCTGCAAAGCTAGTCTTTGGTCAACTTCCTTATCTTCTCTATCTTTATCTTTGCACCGAGTCTGCTTTTCTTTAGGTGATCATACGCTGTATTGCTCATTAATGGACCTTACCAATATGAACGGCTCGGTAAAAAGCGTCCTCATTGGTAAATTGGTTTATCTATGCTTCAGTCCGTTTGAGATCGTTTCATATTTTTTTCAGAGTTGCCTCAAACAACTCTGTATCATGAATGTAAAGAAATAAAAAAAAGGGGGGGAAACACGGGACAGAAGGCAGAAGCGAAAGTAACGTAATCTATCGTAATGACTAACCTAACCTATCGTAAAATGAGACGTTATCGTGAAATGAGAGGCAATCTATCGTAAAACGAGACGAAAATACAAAGAGACAAGAGCGACATGTAGGCAAGAGGCTTTAAGCACAGACACTAGAAAAATGAAATCACGCAAATGATATAAAATTGAATCAAATGACACAGAAGGAGGATGGATAGCGTCAAAATGACAGTGGAAACGAATAATGAATAGAAATTATAGGTAAAGCGAGACTTGGAACTTGTTATTACACAGACGTGTGTGTGTGTGTGTGTGTGTGTGTGTGTGTGTGTGTGTGTGTGTGTGCGTGCGTGCGTGAGTGGAACAGAAGGCTACAGAGGAACAGAGAGAACCAGCACATCCAACCACTTAACTGCTATTAAAGTGTAGACATTCAAACGAGCGATGACCTCTGAAAACCATCAGTCAGTCTCTCTCTCTCTCTCTCTCTCTCTCTCTCTCTCTCTCTCTCTCTCTCTCTCTCTCTCTCACCAGCGCTGCTAACTACAGTCTTAAAACACGGGAGAGAGAGAGAGAGAGAGAGAGAGAGAGAGAGAGAGAGAGAGAGAGAGAGAGAGAGAGAGAGAGAGAGAGAGAGAGAGAGAGAGGCCGCCACTAACGAACAATTGAATCCCACGGTCCACCTCCCCCCCCCCCCTCCCTCATCCCCTAACAGCCTCGTTAGGAGAGTCACAACAGTGATCTCAACCATTCGTCAACTGTGTGACGCTCGCCCCCCCCCCCCCCCCCCCATCCCCTACCCCCGACCCCTCGTAGCATTTCAGGGTCATCCGCCGGATAATTAACCCCTTTTGAAAACCACCTCAGATGAAGTAGCATCCGAACGACATGGCTCATTTCGAGCCATTTTCCGGCCAAACGAACCTTCAAAGCGACCCGAAAATCGCCACACAAACGAACATGCATCCAATCCCCCCCCCCTTCCCATCCCCACTCCCCTGGCCACTCGAACGACTCATTACCAATTAGCACTGGGTCTTGAAGAGGACCTGATGACCTCAGTAAGCTGTTTACAGCTCCCAGGAGGTCAACTCCCTGACCCGCCTGGTTCCCCGTCAGGTCACCCCAGGTCGGCAGGGAGGGACAAGCGGTGTGGGGTAAGGAAGGTCAAGGAAGAGACAGACGCAAGGTCCATGGAAATGAAATACGTAAACAGACGAAGAAATAAGATAGATGGAGAGTGAGGAAAGCTAATGAATGAATAGATGAAGGAAAATAAGATAGATGGGAAGTGAGGAAAGCTAATGAATGAATAGATGAAGGAAAATAAGATAGATGGAAAGCGAGGAAAGCTAATGAATGAATAGATGAAGGAAAATAAGATAGATGGAAAGCGAGGAAAGCTAATGAATGAATAGAAGGAAAATAAGTTAGATGGAAAGTCAGGAAAGCTAATGAATGAATAGATGAAGGAAAATGAGATAGATGGAAAGTGAGGAAAGCTAATGAATGAATAGATGAAGGAAAATAAGATAGATGGAAAGTGAATTAAGTGATATATGGAATTATATATATATACAGAAACCAATGAATGAAGAGAGATAAGCGAATGAATAAGGAAATAAATGCACTGATGAAATAATACGATACAGAAGTAGAGATAACGATAACTGAAAAATAACTGAATCCAGTAAAGATATAGAAATGCACAAACAACAATAACAACAAAAACAACAACAACAACAACAATGCATAGTTATCAGCAACAATTACAATTTTCTTTGTATAAACCACAAAGACAGTTCAGGTCCTGAAGCAGTTACGAAGAACATCACTGAAAGAGTAAGAAAACATATAAATAAATGATAAAAAAAGAGAGAGGTTTGGAGCGACCTGACGTTGGAATGTAGTTATAATTGCAAATGCTAATGACAAAACACAAGGAAAAGAACAGCAGACAGGTTCTTGATCTGTGTAATTAGGTAATACTAATTACTGTGTGTGTGTGTGTGTGTGTGTGTGTGTGTGTGTGTGTGTGTGTGTGTGTGTGTGTGTATGGGGGGGATAGTGTGGTAGAGAGAGGGGGAGGGATTTCTCCCCCCCTCCCTCCAATTAGAGTGAGTTGTTCCCCCTTCCTCCCTCACACTTCCCTCCTCTCTCACCTTGAACAATTTAAGCGAATAATCTCTAATCACATCAACCTATTAATCAATTACATTAACCAGTGATCAATTACATTTACCCAGTGATTATGTGCTTAATTCTCTCGGCACAAGATTACGTTCCATCTTCTTTCTCTCTCTTTTTTTTTCGGCAGGTTTAGCTGCTCACCAAACTGGTCACTTTCTTCAAATGTATTCTGTTCATGATGAATTCTACATTAGGTAATATTCAAATTAGGGAGCTGGCGCCAGGGACAGATGACTGACCTGTTGAGGACATATCCTCGCGTGGCTCCTTCCTCTGTTCCTTCCCCTTTTAGGAAGGTGATACAGGAGGGGAGGATCTTCCTGTCCCTTTAACTCCAGCCTCTCTTGGTCACCTATTTTACGACACACAGGAGATACGTCGGTAGTATTGTTTCTCCCTATTCCCAAGGATATATATATATATATATATATATATATATATATATATATATATATATATATATATATATATATATATATATATATCAAATGCAAGTTTATATAGAAGTTTATAACTCGGTGATGTGTATACATACTGTTGACACTGCAATAACAGATCACTCCAGCATTCAGCGTTGAAGTCACTTTTCCTCGAGAACAAATTTCGAATTTTTCGAGACCATTTACTCTGATTACTTCACCTCTTTAACAATCTACTACCACAAGTTCATTAACCCTTTATCTTGAAGCCACTGGGGTGATTACTGTTGTCTCAATATTGTGACCTGGGCTGACCTGACCACGTCGATTGAACTGGAGATAAAGTGGACGCATCAGAACACGGATCTTGGAATCAATATCTTTAATGAGCTGTTTTGTAACAGTTCAAAACAATCACCTCATTGAACACTTATCACACTAAATCCTAAGGCATGTGAAAGATGTCCTCTTATATGACACTTCAAAAAAAAAAAAAAAAAAGAAACATTTTTGTTCAGGAAGAGTTCATGTCCTTCAATTGTTCAGGAAGAGTTCACGTCCTTCAATTGTTCAAAGGTAATGTAGGAGTTTGAGTTAGGCTGTACATCAATGTCTGAATATTAGGAAGTTAGATGTTAGATCAACTCAGAACGAGTGGCAGCCTCGGATATCCTCTCAAAGCCCAGCTCTGCCTCATTAATAACTCCTCGCTGGACACATTATCTTCTCAGTTCTTTACTGGCAAGAATATGAGTAAGTGTGTGGAAATACGGCACAATATATCATGGTGAAGAATCAGTGATTCTGATTCTCATCGTTTAAGCATAGATCAAGAATCTGTTGATACCTCCCGTTAAATCCTAACTCGCTTTTTTTTTTCTTTTTTTTTCAGCGGAAGTTTAAAGCTACATTGTTCAACAAGAGACCTAACCTCACAAGCTGATCTCACAACCATTCTGTTATGATTGTTCGTGACAACATTCACAAGACTTGATTATTGTACAAACACAGCCGGATGTTATGAGATACAGAATAAACCGACACACGAAAGCGAACAACAGTTTTATGTGTGGGGCTGGGAGCTGCCTGGTATGAGGGGGCACCATGGTAACTGTTTCTTTGTCTCATTTTACGCATCTATATTCGCAGACTGGAGTCAAATTCCAAGTTGTGATGGAGATGTTTGGGTTTTTTTTTCAGCGTAGGGTGATACAACATGGATGTGTTGTTGCTGAGGCAACGTGAGGTGGGGCTGGGAGTGGCGATGCTGAGGCAATTTGTGTGGTCGGATGGATACCTGACAATCCTTTCTCGGTTACTCCCTGGGATGGTGACCTCCATTCCCGAACTGGAAGTGAAATGGCGAAGCGAATAGCAAGCAGAAACGTAAGTCATCTGCTTTTCAACGTCACTCAGCGACGGGCTGCTTGTCCATGCATGGGAGACGATTCTTTTATAAGTCTCGATGAAGTCACACCGTTTCATGTCGTGGAATGCCGCTACAGACTGTCTAACACCATTGACAAACCCGACGTTAATGCTGGTGTCGGTATGAGGCTCGCGTAGCCAATTTTACGAACTGTCAAATCGCGTCTTGCATTGTAAGTATCATCTTAAGGAAGCTCCTGATCATCTGTAAGGCCGTCGACCACAGAGGGATCCTATGAAGTTGCAACTCTCTTATCTTTTATCATCTTTCGCAATTTTCTCTCTATCAGTTTCTCTCGTCATCATCATCTCCCTTCACAGCGGTCATTATCGTAATCATTATCATAATGTCATCCAACTGGCTCCGTTAATCACCACCCATGATAGGTCTTGTGTGTGAGTGGTCTTAGATAAATGAACAAGAGACTAGGTCGCTTCACTCGTGGAAAACAGCAGCAGTTACTTTTACGTATAGTCTTCACTTCCTCATAACCTCTGGGCTTCGTGTTATCCACGACAATGATAATACAACCCCAGGACCTACACGCCTTTTTGGGGGTGTTACTGTAGTTTCGAGGCTGTGTACTCCACTCAGGAGCAGGGTAATGATGGACTCCTTATGGAACGAGATGGGTCCGCAACGTGACTGTACTGCACTCCCTCCCGTCCACTGACAGTGATGAGTGCAATGTCTGATGTTATCCACGTCATCCATGCAATACATATGTAACTACGTATGTATGAGGTATGTATGTATGTATGTATGTATGTATGCAGCAAAACACGTGTGTGAGTAAACGACACGACATTATCCCCCCCTGACTGTCTTGACGTACCAGTGGGTCATTTTGAGATGCAACGGAGGTGGACATCAATGACTTATTACCATCTCCGATCCTACTTACCAACACATTTAGCACCTATGTGGGATTTTGAAGCCATTCACCCCACTCCTCACCTCCTCGCCTCTCCCTCCTCATAATCCCCCCCCCACAACATACGGGGTGGAGGAGGGTGAAGACTTGGCCTCTCCCCCCCCCTCAAAAAAAGGGGGGTGGTTGACTCTTCCTCATGACCCTACCTGTAGCCAGCGGTCTGTTTAATCTACGCGCCCTGCTTGTTTCTCCTAACCGGCAGTAAGCGGTGACTAGGGCCTCCCCCCGCCCTACAGAAAACGCTCCACACCCCATCCTCCCCCATCGCTTGACCTCCCCGCCGGTGGCCCAGCTTGACCTCTTGTCAACGGTGACAAGAGCAAAATGGCCCTTGGTTGGGTGGTTCAGTGATTGGACAGGACGACGGAGAGTGATCTGGGAGACGATGGTTTGAGGAAGAGGTTCCGTCTCTCTCCACGTTCTACCAAGAGCGATCATAGACTCTCTGTCTGCTCCTCGATCACTTACATTCTTAATATCCGAATCCATCGCCTTAGATCATACCTGTCCTTCCTAACACACTTCCTAGGATCTTAAATCAACTGATTAGCATATAGGGGTCGATTAATACTATAGAGTTTGGGATATTAAATCAGATGACTAGCATATATGGCTTGATTAATACAGTAGGGCTTGGGGCAGTAAATCAGCTAATTAGCATATACTGGGTGAAGAATAAGGGCTTGAGATGTTAAATTAACCAACATACAAAGCCTGTTTAATACTGCTGGCTTAGTACATTAAACCAGCTAATTAGCATACACAGCTTGATGAATACAGTTGCTCTTAGGATGTTCAACTATCGAATCAGCACTACATATGATGATTGATAATATAGGACTAAATACTGCCTAGATTAACCATCATGAACCACCCGGTAATCCGCCGTAACCAACTACTCACTGAACAACCTCGTTGGCTCAGCGGTCATCAGGAACCCAAATTCCCAACTGGTTCCTTTCAGGTCTGACGAGGTGGTAATGGCCTCGTAACGAGCGTCCTCCCTACACCCACCACACCTCCCTCAGGGACACCACAGGAGGTTCAACTTGCCTTATGGAGCTCTCGAACAGGCTCGCAAGTCTCTCCCTTGAACGCCCTTTCGTTCTAACTTCTACATACTACGATAGCCATGACGCAAGGAGAAAAATTTAGCTTCGTCGTAGTTTGATAACTATAAAACACGGCAAAAACAAACAAACAAACAAACAAACAAACTCGTGTCTCCTTTTGATATTGGTATGAAGATCTGAGAGAGTCGATATTCGGGAGCGAATGTAGTATGGCTACCTCTGTAAACACCTTGAATATATCAAGGGTGAGGCAGAACCCGAGGCGTGAAGATACAGGGCGAGACACTGGGTGACGAGACACAAAGTGTGAGACAAGACATAGGGTGAGGCAATTCAGAGGGTGAGGCAAGAGACAGGGCGTGGCAAGACTCAGGGTGAGGCGAGACCCAGGGTGAAGCAAGACCCAGAATGAAGCAAGACCTAGGGTGAGGCGAGACCGGGGGTGAGGTGAGACCCAGGGTGAAGCAAGACCCAGAATGAAGCAAGACCTAGGGTGAGGCAAGACCTAGGTCAATAGTTTGTAATATGCCTTGACCAAGCAAGACCTTGTGGGAGAGGCCTTCCACATACACACACACACACACACACACCTGTCTGCCCGTCCCCACATATATCCGGCCTCAGGTCACTGCCATGGGATGGGGGGAGGGGATGAGTGGCGTGGCCTCATTACACTTTTGATGAATGACGTCGTCAGCGGGTCGAAGCAGGTGTCCCTGATGACGTCGTGACGTCATCTATCGTTGACGTCGTTAAAGACCAATTTAAGGAAATTAAAGGCTCGTGAATGACTGAGATGAATAGATTAGTTAAATATGTGAGTAATCTGATAGAAGATTATGTCTCATCCATATCTAAAACTATTTTATCCCTATAGCTCTATACACTATCTATCCTTGTATATATATATATATATATATATATATATATATATATATATATATATATATATATATATATATATATATTTCTCTTATTATACTTAATCGCCATCTCCCGCATCAGTGAGGTAGCGCAAGGAAACAGACGAGGAATGACCCAACTCACCCACATACACATGTATATACATAAACGCCCATACACGCACAGGTACATACATATACATTTCAACATAAACATACATATACATATACACAGACATACACACATGTACATATTCCTACTTGCTGCCTTCATCTATTCCCGTAGAAGTGAAATGAGAAAAATAGGACGAAGGAAGTTGATATGGATAGAATGAAGAGAATGGGTGGTAAATAAGAAGCTGAAACGAAACAATTAAGAAGGACTTTAATGACTTAGAAAATAATATGGAAGAACGGCGAAGATAATTAAAGGGTGGACAAAGAAATGAAGCAAACATACACGTAGAAATAAAAACGACAAGAGAATGTTAGAAAATGGGATGAAAGGACGAAGAAAGAAGAAGGATAATAAAGAAAGAAAACGAGGAACTATATCGATGCAAGGCGAAAAACAGCTGAAAAGAAAGAAAGAAATTTGAGCAGAAGTACGAGGAATGAATGCACGAAGAGGAAGGAAATGAAAGAAGGAATAGCGTGTTTGATAAAGGAATCAAAGCCGAACTGGAAGGTAATGTGTCGTCGGACAAAGACGAAATAAATGAGGAGGAATTGGGAAAAAATGCGGAAATAATGATGAGAATGACGGGAGAGGAGACAGGGTGGTCAAGGTCACTGTGGGCGGGGCGGATGCTCAGTGTGGGCGGGCAAGACACGACGGTAGGTCGGAGTGAGCGTGGAAGACAGGGCGGTAGGTCAGAGTGGGCGTGGGTGGGGACTCCAGGGCGGTAGGTCAGAGTGGGCGTGGGTGGGGACTCCAGGGCGGTAGGTCAGAGTGGGCGTGAGTAAGTACTCCAGGGCGGTAGGTCAGAGTGGGCGTGGGTGGGGACTCCAGGGCGGTAGGTCAGAGTGGGCGTGGGTGAGTACTCCAGGGCGGTAGGTCAGCGTGGGCGTGGGTGGGGACTCCAAGGCGGTAGGTCAGAGTGGGCGTGGGTGAGTACTCCAGGGCGGTAGGTCAGCGTGGGCGTGGGTGGGTGGGGACGACAGGGCGGCAGGTCAGGGTGGGCGTGGGTGTGTGGGGAAGACATGGAGGCAGGTCAGGGTGGGCGGGACATCGGCAGCTCCCCTGACCTCAAAAGAGGTGCAACCTGTCGGCCATTCGCGTGTTGGTGATAACGAGTCGCATTAATGGTTAATGGTGATGGTGGTTAGCGCCCCTCCTCCCTTTTTTAATGTCTCCCTTTACCCTTCACCCTCCCGACTCCGCCATCAAAACCCCGAATGCTGCATCATACGCACAAGAGTCGAGAGGTTCCCGGCAGGTCATAACGTCTTGAAATGACCCAGTACAGCTTTGAAAAGGGGGATCCCATTACGGGACTGAAATGACCCAATATAGTCTCGGATGGTCCCTATAATACAGAATACAGGGAAACAATTACAGCCGCGTGCAAGGACCCCCCAATACAGCCTTGGAAAGACCCACTGCAGCCGAGAGAAGACCAATTGCATTTCAGGGGCAACAATGAGTAACCCGGGGGGTGTGGGGGGGTGGGGGGTTTAGTGAGGTCAGCTGGCTAAGGGGCGGGTCTGACGAGGTCATTATGATGATGACCCACGTTAGTGGGCATGCGTTTAACTCCCCCCCCCCCCCTTTCCCCTTCACCTCCAACCCACTAACGAACAGGCCCCAACCCCAACCCCTCACCCTAAAGCCCACACAACACCCATTCTCACCACATACCCCACAGCACACCATGTTTCCAGGCGGTATGTTCCACCTTGCGTTCCGTTTCACTCTGTTTCACCCACTGCACGACAGGTCGCGGAACGCCTCGCTCACTGCTGCAAAACACGTCTCATTTCAAAATGTTCCAAACATGCGTGAAACGCTTCGCTTGTTGATTCATAACCTCCCGATTGTACTGATTACTCCACTCGCCCTAGCCTTACATCATCTGCCACACTACACTCCACTCGCCCTAGCCTTACATCATCTGCCACACAACACTCCACTCGCCCTAGCCTTACATCATCTGCCACACTACACTCCACTCGCCCTAGCCTTACATCATCTGCCACACTACACTCCACTCGCCCTAGCCTTACATCATCTGCCACACTACACTCCACTCGCCCTAGCCTTACATCATCTGCCACACTACACCCCAGTCAGCCTTCCATGCAAGTCTGTGTTTCATAGAAATCCCCTATCAACAACAACTCACAATACAACCTACCCTTTTTTTTTTTTTGAAGGAGTGCTTCTCTCACATCACAACAGCTCGTCACTCACAATACAACCCGCCCCTTCTGAAGGAGTGATACCCTCACATCACAACACCTAACCTTATGAGAGAGGCTTCAGTCATTACAGCAATATTACATGGCCGTCTTCCTTCACTGTAATATAAACCTGCTTCCCATTATATGCCCCACACATCACAGCACCGTGAAGCTGTTCCACACAACGTATACCACGCCTCGTCTCCCTCGAGACTTTGCTCTACTCTCGTCAACGAACGTGTCTTCTTTCAGTCCTTATCTTCTCCAAGGTGAATTATTTTTCTCCTTACACCGCATTCCTTTCTACCAGTCGCGCCCACGATGGGAAAACAAGGGGAGGAGAAGCTGTCCTTCAGTTATTCAACCTCAACGGAAGATTCGGATAACTGAATCAAAGCTTCGTGTGCCTGTATCGAAGCTTCGTATACCTGCAGAGAAGTTTCCTGCACCTGCATCGAAGCTTTGTGTACTTGAAGCAAAGATTCGCGTACCTGAATCAAAGCCTCGTACACGTGAATCGAAGCTTCGTATACCTGAATCGAAGCTCCGTACCTCATCAAGCTAAGAGAGTATTCTGTTCAAAAGACAGATAAGACACTCAAAGTGTCTCTCTCCTACCTTAACAACGTTCCTTAAGTCAGCGTAAAAAAACAACAACAACAACAACAACAGCATTCCATCTGACTAGAATTTCAAAATAGAATTAATTTGTTGGAGAAAGGCAGCGTCAAAACCATATTCGTCTTGGGGCGTCCGACAGAAAATTGATTTAGCGAAGTCAGACGTGGGGGATGGACCACGAAGCTCCCATCAATTTCACACCTCTCAGGATCTCCCCCTTTTTTTTTTCCTCCCTCCTGTAGAGGACGACCTTTTATGGTGAGCGGGTTCTGCTGTGCTCAGCTGTCCGGGTCGGCGATGGTTAGCAAACAAACGGTATGCAATGGCACTAAACTGATGATAAACAACGTAACTATGGAGAGTCGCAGAGCCAATTCGTTGCTCAAAAAAGAGAAATGATGAAAAGTGTATGGAGAGAGAGAGAGAGAGAGAGAGAGAGAGAGAGAGAGAGAGAGAGAGAGAGAGCAGTAAAGGGTAGAAGAGTCACTGGGTCGTTAATAAAGTAATACATATATATATATATATATATATATATATATATATATATATATATATATATATATATATATATATATATATATATATATATATATATATATATATATATATATATAATGAGTTCATGTTAAGGTCTGGTACACAGGTTCATTAATATGGATATGTATACAATTTTACCTTACGGGTGATGACTGACTGAGAATATACATACCTGTATACACACAGCCATACATATATTATTGTAGGAATACATCAACGCCAGCACTAATGAAATTAACTGTGCATTTTTTGTGAGGGACTCTTCTGTGTACGATGCACATGTACGACCTGTTGTGGTATGGTCCAAAACTACGAACCAGACTGGTATGGTCCAACACTACGAACCAGGCTGGTATGGTCCAAAACCACGAACCAGGGTGGTATGGTCCAAAACTATGAACCAGACTGGTATGGTCCAAAGCTACGAACCAGGCTGGTATGGTCCAAAATTACGACAACACTTCAACTATGCTATGGAAAACCAAATGAGAAAAAGAAATGTCATTTAATCCATCAACGCACAGCGATAAGCATGTGACATGTGACTAATATGAATACCTATATGAATACATATATACAACAGACTGAAAATTACATCCCAAAGACATACTAAAAAAATCACTGGAATCAATAATGGATATTCAAGCTATAGAATAAGAAGAATAAATAGATGATTGAATAAACCCATTAATACTTCAGCCCTTTCTGGGGAATCTGGGGCATTGTTTGAGTCAGAATGTCTACAAATTGAAAAAAAAAATTGATTTGACATTTATTTTCAAGTAATCTTAAAAATTTCATCATTAAACGCTCAAAAGGACAAGACATTACAAAAAAATCTGGAAAAAATGCAGTTCATAACTGAACTAGCGAACGCTGCCGCTAGCGACCAATTTTCCCCCTGCCATTCACCATCCAATGAATTATACACAAGACAAAAAAAAAAAAAAAAAAAAAAGGCAGAAAGAAGAAAGACAAAACGACCGCAAAAAAGGAAAAAAAAGTTAATATGAAAAGCTCAAATCCCCTCAAAAAATTGCAGACGAAAAGAAACTATTAATCACACCATCAATAACAGTACAAAAACTAAGAAAGAAGTCATTAACACAAGAGGGTTCACAGGAAACTGAAGTAACAGGAGACCTGATGGTCTGTATCTGCTGGAGGGCAGTAACATTAAATTCCCTCACCTAACCTATACAGACGGCTCCATCACAGTAACCTTCGTCACTATGTATGTACTGAGAAGGTGTCCAGCCAGTCCTGAGGTTGGCTGCCCGAGGTAGTGATTTAGACCCTGGGAAGAAGGCCTACATTATCCGGCCAGGTACAGTATTGAACACGAACTATCGATCGGCCACATACGCAGCTCAAGAGACGAACGCTTTGTTTTCACCGCGATCGGCTGTGGAAATCGCATACGCAAAATGATGACGCGTTAAGTCTCATCTATCTATCCGTATACATTTTTTTTTTATCTATATCATATCTCTACTCATAAAAATCAAACAATGTTCGGTATATTTGAGTTTGAAGAAATGATCTCTCCATGAAATACGCAAAATCATTTCTTGATACACATATTTCCCAAGACTCGTGAAAAATTATACACTTGGTTGATATGCATCGCTTCGCTGACTTACATATTCATATACATATCATTCGTCTTTCACATGACCCCATTCATAAGCCTGGTCGATCAACTAGATTTAACAAAGTTATTCTTATAGTGTGACTACAGGGGCACGACACGATACATCATTTACTATAAATGACATAAATTGTCTACTGGACACCTATGCACGTGGTTCATAGATTGTGTACTGTACACCTATGCACGTGGTTCATAGATTGTGTACTGTACACCTATGCACGTGGTTCATAGATTGTGTACTGTACACCTATGCACGTGGTTCATAGATTGTGTACTGTACACCTATGCACGTGGTTCATAGATTGTGTACTGTACACCTATGCACGTGGTTCATAGACTGTCTACTGTACACCTATGCACGTGGTTCATAGATTGTCTACTGTACACCTATGTACGTGGTTCATAGATTGTCTACTGTACACCTATGCACGTGGTTCAGAGTAGGGAAAGAACAAGGAACGATTACATTACAAACATAATTCTGACTCAGGGAAATGGATGGATTACATTTTGAAAAGTCAATTACCTCCAGAAAGCAATTAGTGATGATCTAATTAAAAAATAGGATGTGATAATGATAATATGCAAATGGAGAAAAAGAAAAAAGAGAAAGAAAAAGCTATTAATCCCTTAGAAAACACCAGGCGATGATTTAAGGAATAGGAGAAGTGGGAAAGATAATTACGAATTATAATGATGATATACAACATTCATAAATCACACAGAGCTAAGGTTAACGAGGCGGCTTCTAAAGACCAGATTACCCTTGAGGGAAGAGGGGGCACTTGTCCTCGTCTCTCGAGGTTATATATGTGAGAAATAAGTTTCATTACAAGTGCCATATATATTTCCACCTCACGGGGTTTTATTACGCCTGCGCTGCAGCCAAACAAACATATACAAACAAACGCTCTTACACACACACACACACACACACACACACACACACACACACACATCCAATATACAAACATATAGGAACTCTGGTGCCAATTTGTACTGGATGATTAAGTCTTTTGGGACCAGTTCTTACGAATGACCAATCAGATGTGTATTTTGAATTCTTAATGACCGCGAAAAATCTAATAACTTAGATCAATCAAACCTTCTCTCTTCTTCAGTAAGCGATGTTTTTAAACGCATTAAGAGAGCTGAACAAGCAGCCTGTTAGTGTCTGCAAATAAGGATATAACAGACGTTATAATGATAATAAAAATGCGCATCAAGCATATGAATTTATCACGAATTTGAATATCTAAGACGGGAAGTCGCTGTCCCTTTCCGTGAAAAATTAAACACTCTTTTTTCAACAAATACAAGTTTAACAGCGATGAAAAAAAGAATAAAAGACTTTGCTGAAAAATATTCCAAAAAAGATGAAAGTATTTTCCAGCTTCGTTTTCTGGAAGATAACCTCACGTTTTCTGTGACTAGGGATAGAGAGATCACATGGGCGAGGGATTGGGAGGAGCACATGTCAGGGATCAGGAGGGATTAGCCAGTCAGTGTCAGATTACCCACCGGGGAGGATAATCGTTAATCCAAAGGACAAATCCTGATCACATGGGTACTCGGCCAGATAGGGAGATGGGGAGAGAAAGGGAGGGAGAGAGGAGGGAGATGGGGAGGGAGGCAGGAGGAGGCGGGGAAGCGAGTGTGTTTGGGTGCGGATGGTCATCTGAGAGAGAGAGAGAGAGAGAGAGAGAGAGAGAGAGAGAGAACCTGACAAGTTGCTTGGGTTTGGGGAGGCTTGATCGCCCACAAGCGAGCGACAACTGTACGACCACCACGACTGGACGACCCTCCCGCCGAGCGCGACGGAACGACACCCGCCCTCGGACACGACGGGACGACCCCTTGGGAGACGGAGGGAGCGAGAGACCCTTCGTGCACGGTGGCGCCACAGTCTTTGACCTGACCCTTGAAGGCTGGGGTCAAGAGGCCCGACCATCATTACCAAAAAGGGATCGTGTCCTCCTTTTTGCAGGGTCGTTCAGTCGTTTTCGGCGAGTTAAAGAGTCCACGAAAGAAAACGGAAGAACAAAATGATATAAGAAAAATGCGTCGAACTCACACACACACACACACACACACACACACACACACACCAAATAATATCATCCTCAAAACATATATCACATTACTAAGCTGGCCAATCAGACAAGCAGCACCTGCTGGCACACACACACACACACACACACACACACACACACACACACACACACACATCATCCTTCAGATGGGCGGGCTCTGAGTGACGATGTGTCTAATATTAATCATTACACAATGCTTCCATCATATTACTAACTGCTGGGTCGGAGTGGGGAGGGGGCAAGAAGAGGCTACGCCACCAAAGCCT